>NC_048310.1:8809017-9099856 GCF_013100865.1 Trachemys scripta elegans | reverse complement strand
AACCTGCCGCGTCAGCAGGTAAATAAACTGGCCCGGCCCGCTAGGGTGCTTACCCTGGCGAGCCGCATGCCAAACATTGCCGACCCCTGCTCTAGGGCCTAGGTAAGGCTCGTGATGTGTGTGTGTGGGGGGGCCTGCAGTCAGCATGGCTTTTGGTCTCCTGTCTCACTAAGCTCCCTTTTCTTGCTTATATAGCCTAGCCCCAAGGGTGGGGCAGGGTGCTCCATGATTGCACCCAGGCTGTAGTGGCTGTAAGTTCCAGACTGTCCCTTCAATAGCCAGAACACCCTGCTACAAGTCACTATTATAATTTTATTTATCCTGTTGTGGTTTAATTGTGTGTGATTACCTCTCAAAGGGTCCAGTTACCAGACTCTTTTTTCACCTGCAAAGACGTACAGGGTATGTCTACACAGCAACTAGACACCCGCTTGGGCTCGGGTTGCAGGGCTGTTTCATTGCTGTGTAGACTTCTGGGTTTGGGCTGGAGCCCAGGCTCTAGGACCCTGGAAGGTGGGAGAGTCCCAGAGCACAGGCTGCAGCCTGAGCCTTGCGAGCTTGAGTTGGCTGGCATGAGTCAGCCACGGGTGTCTAGTTGCTGCATAGACATACCCACACACGTGCTTAACTTTAAGCATTGGCGTAGTCCAGTGGTTCCCAAACTTGTTCCGCCACTTGTTCAGGGAAAGCCCCTGGCGGGCCGGGCCAGTTTGTTTACCTGCCGCGTCTGCAGGTTCGGCCGATCGCGGCTCCCAGTGGCTGCGGTTTGCTGCTCCAGACCAATGGGGGCTGCGGGAAGCGGTGGCCAGTACGTCCCTCGGCTCGCACCGCTTCCAGCATGTGTAATTCTTTGGCGGCCGGGAGCCTCAGGTAGCTGTATCAGACAGAGGATTTCGGGGAGGGATAGCTCAGTGGTTTGAGCATTGGCCTGCTAAACCCAGGGTTGTGAGTTCAATCCTTGAGGGGGCCATTTGGGGATCGGGGGCAAAATCAGTACTTGGTCCTGCTAGTGAAGGCAGGGGGCTGGACTCGATGACCTTTCAAGGTCCCTTCCAGTTCTAGGAGATGGGATATCTCCATTAATTAAATCCCCAATTGTGCTGAACATCCCTGTGTTGCTCAGGTTTAACTAGCTGGGAAATGAATGCTGAAATTTCCAGTCTCCTCTGGTCAAAGCTCCCAGTTTGGCTTGGGAACCAGCTGCTTGAAAACACCTAGAATGGTGGAGGGCCAAAGAAGCTTTAGAAGTGTACATTTTGTACACAAAATACTTAGAAATGTTTAAAAAAAGAAAGATTTAGGGGTGGGGGAACTGTATGAAATCATCATAAAGCTCTTGCTTGTTTCATCTCGACTAAGTACTCTGTCATATCGTCAAGGAAACCTGCCTACATTTTCCCTTCCTAAGGTGGCCAGTTCTTTGAGGTTTGTGCTAGACTCGACAAGCAGGCACGTCCTGTAGTATATAATGGTTTACCCGGAACAGGAGTATTCCATGAGTGCATTGCTGATTTCCAACTGAATCGGACAGTCCCAGGCTGGGGCTTGGTTGAATTTTATTACAGGTGAGATCCTGGTATACAGGAGTAGAGAAATTATCCTTATGCTGAGAGCTGAGTGGAGACAGCAAACAAATATGCTTGAACAAAAGGCACACATCTGAATTGCCAGCCGTGGCATTCGCTGTTTGCTTTCTGTGAACGTTTGCATAAGCACCGTTTGTTCCAAAGCAAAACTGTCCTGAATACTTATGCATGTATTCTTGTGTCTGTGTGTGCATCACAAGGGCTTGTGCAGCCATCTTTGAATCTCCTGCTGGCTTTGTGAGTTGGAAGCCCATCCACTCTGGGGAAATGAATGAGTCTATGTCAAATTGGTGGCCTGTCACATTATGTAAATAATGAATCACAAGCATTATCCATTCACAAACAGCACTTTAGCCTCTCAAGGCTGAAATTTGTTCAGCCGAAAGATTTGTCAAACAACTGCAAGTAGCAGACAAAGTATGAATAAACTCATCGTTTGTTCAGGGGTAACTTTGGACACAGCCCTGGTAAAGCTCCCCCTGCTGGCCATTCACCAGGCGGTTGTTTTGGGCCCACATGCTGTGTGGCACTGCCTCTGGTTTGGGTCTTGAGGCACACTCTTGGGGTGCAGCTCCTCCATTTAACACCGCCTTCTGAGAGCTGAGACCCGGGGCTCCAAATGCCTAGACCCAGTGACTTATGCCAGCTCCCCCAGAATCCCCAGTTGCTTAAGCACACATCCTTTCTTACAGCTCCAGCCTTGGGGTCACTCTGGATTACAGTTTACTTCTCCAGGGACACATCATAGATAAAGCACATAACACCCAGATTCTGCAAAAGGGATTTTAAAACAATTACTCTTTACTTGAGACAGCACAAGAAATATATAGGTCTATATTAAAGAATACAACATCTCTATCCCATCCCTGCCTCAGTTTCCTTACCATTCTGGAGTGTTCTTCAGGATTTGGAGCAATGTCCTTTCAGGATCCCAAGTCCGCCTCTCCTGCACCTCTCTTGTTATGGCTCCTCCTCTAGAACATGGAGTATCCCACTTTTCCAACCAGCTTCCTTTGGCTTGGCTAGTCCCACAGTCAAAGAAGACCCCCTCTGCTATGAAAGCATGCTCGTCTGTTCCTCTCCTGCCTAAGATTTCCTTTTCTCTGAGTCCCTCTGAGTTTTTAAATGTGAGCAGTAGCCCCGGGTTTCTGTGTTTTCCTGTTGGGAGATTTTCCATTCTCCGCTCCCCTGAAGATAAACTTGGTTGAATGCGTTTTCCAGCTCAGGCGTCCCGCTTAGCATACCCACTGTTCAGCCAGAGCCCAGCTGTTACGGTTAATGACTTCTTTTTGTTTATTCTGTGATATATCAAGGACCCTATCAGCCCACGGTTGACTCACTACACAGTGAGGCCTTTGATGATACAGCAATTGTATAAAATTAACCAGAATTCATAAACTGTACATAGACAGATTACTCAAATTGTCACAACTTGTGAACAGGAGGAAAGGCTACAGTCACCAAATACATCTTTCACTGCAAATTGTTCACTCGGCTGTGCTGAGAAGTATGATTATTTCTGATTCACTAGAGAATCCAGTAAAAGATTAAGCCCAAGTTTTTCCAAAATTAGTAATGATTCGTGGGACTCAACTTCAAACCTCTTAAAGGGTCGTGATGTTCAGAGGATGGGTGCTCAGCACTTTCTGAAAATTGGACTCATTTAAGGTATCTAAAACTGGACTCCGATGGAACATTAGTTAGTTTTGAAAATTGTGGTCTAAGACTGTTGCCAGGTAACCAGATAGCTCATTAGACTCATAGACTTTAAGGCCAGAAGGGACCACCATGGTCATCTAGACCAGTGGTTCTCAACCCGTGGCCCAATCAGCACACAGCTGCGGCTCATGTGACATCCTCAGGGCCATATAGGTAGTATATAGTGTGAATGCAGCCCACAATGGTAAATAGGCTGAGAACCACTGATCTAGCCTGACTTGCACTGAGAGATATACATACATTTTGAGAATGTAGTATTCATGACAGAAAGGCAGTCTTACTCCTTGTCTTCTCTACCACTGTGGCATAACATGCATCATTTCTGTACTTCTAGAGATGCAACTGGGCAGCTTATTCCTAATTCTGGCTCTAGGTTGAAGGAGCCATCCGTTCCTGCCAGCTCCCAATTCACTGAAGAGCACTTTCAATGCACCAGGGACGTGGGGGACAAAGGAGCCCAGCTAGATCAGCTCACGTAGTTACAGAAGCACTCCGGGGGAAAGGTGAGTTTTCACGAGGAGCCAGCGTCTTTCAACCTTCAGCTTTCCAGGCTGTGGAGTTTTGCAGTGACATCTCCGTTGTTATAAATGCATGTATGTGACAGGTCTGTCTTGGAAACTCAAGCTATATCATAGAATCATAGGATTGAAAGGGACCTCGAGAAGTCTGATAATTGGTTACTATATTGAGCAAAGCAGAGTGCATTGGACTGGCAAAATAGATATTTGGAGAGAGAGTTTCATAGAATCATAGGACTGGAAGGGACGTCAAGAGGTCATCTAGTCCAGTCCCCTGCACTCATGGCAGGACTAGTTATTATCTAGATCATTCTTGACAGGTATTCGTCTAACCTGCTTTTAAAAATCTCCAATGATGGAGATTCCACAACTTCCCTAGACAATTTATTCCAGTGCTTAACCACCCTGACAGTTAGGAAGTTTTTCCTAATGCCCAACCTTTAAACCTTCCTTGCTGCAATTTAAGCCCATTGCTTCTTGTCCTATCCTCAGAAGCTAAGAAGAACAATTCTTCTCCCTCCTCCTTGTAACAATCTTTTATGTACTTGAAAACTATTATCATGTCCCCTCTCTCAGTCTTCTCTTTTCCAGACTGAACAAACCCAATTTTTTTCAATCTTCCCTCATAGGTCATGTTTTCTAGACCTTTAATCATTTTTGTTGCTCTTTGGACTTCCTCCAATTTGTCCACATCTTTCCTGAAATGTGGTTCCTAGAACTGGACACACACAATACTCCAGTTGAGATCTAATCAGCACGGAGTAGAGCAGAAGAGTTACTTCTCAGGTCTTGCTTACAACACTCCCGGTAATACATCCCAGAATGATGTTTGTGATGTTTGCTTTTTTTGCAAGTGTTACACTGTTGACTCATGTTTAGCAACACTGTGACTCCCAGATCCCTCTCCGCAGTACTCCTTCCTAGGCAGTCATTTTCCATTTTGTATGTGTGCAACTGATTGTTTCTTCCTAAGCGGAGTACTTTGCATTTGTCCTTATTGAATTTCATCCTATTTACTTAAGACCATTTCTCCAGTTTGCCCGGATTATTTTGAATTTTAATCCTATCCTCCAAAGCACTTTCAACCCCTCCCATTTTGGTATCGTCCGCAACCTTTATACGTTAACCTTATCACCTTATTTTCTTCTAAATGTTTGCAAATTGATTGCTTCATTATTTGCTCCATTATCTTTCCGGGTACAGAAGTTAAGCTGACTGGTCTGTAATTCCCTGGGTTGTCCTTATTTCCCTTTATATAGATGGGCACTATATTTACCCTTTTCCAGTCTTCTGGAATCTGTCCCTTCTTCCATGACTTCTCAAAGATAATCGCTAATGGCTCAGATTTCTCCTCAGTCAGCTCCTTGAGTATTCTAGGATGCATGTCATCAGGCCCTGGTGACTTGAAGACATCTAATTTTTCTAAGTAATTTTTAATTTGTTCTTTTCCTATTTTAGCCTCTAATCCTACCTCATTTTCACTGGCATTCACTACATTAGCTGTCCAATCACCACCAACCTTCTTGGTGAAAACTGAAACAAAGAAGTCATTAACACCTCTGCCATTTCCACATTTTCTGTTATTATTCCCCCCACACACAACAGGCCTACCCTGTCCTTGCTCTTCCTCTTGCTTCTAATGTATTTGTAGAATGTTTTCTTGTTACCCTTTATGTCTCTAGCTAGTTTGATCTCGTTTTGTGCCTTGGCCTTTCTAATTTTGTCCCTACATACTTGTGTTACTTGTTTCTATTCATTCTTTTAATTTGACCTAGTTTCCACTTTTTGTAGGACTCTTTTTTGATTTTTAGATCACTGAAGATCTCCTGGTTAAACCAGGGCGGTCTCTTGTCATACTTCCTATCTTTCCTACGCAGTGGGATCATTTGCTCTTGTGCCCTTAATAATGTCTCTTTGAAAAACTGCCAACAGTCTTCAATTGTTTTTTCCCTTAGACTTGCTTCCCATGGGATCTTACCTACCAACTCCTTAAGTTTGCTAAAGTCTGTCTTCTTGAAATCCATTTTCTTTATTTTGCTGTTCTCCCTCCTACCATTCCTTTGAATCATGAACTCTATCATTTCATAATCACTTTCACCCAAGCTGCCTTCCACTTTCAAATTCTTAACCAGTTCCTCCCTATTTGTCTAAATCAAATCTAGAACAGCCTCTCCCCTAGTAGCTTTCCCACCTTCTGAAATAAAAATGTGTCTCCCATACATTCCAAGAACTTGTTGGATAATCTGTGCCCTGCTGTGTTATTTTCCCAACAGATATCTGAATAGTTGAAGTCCCCCATCACCACCAAGTCCTGTGCTTTGGATGATTTTGTTAATTGTTTAAAAAAAGCCTCATCCACCTCTTCTTCCTGGTTAGGTGGTCTGGAGTAGACCCCGACCATGCCATCACCCCTGTTTTTTACCCCTTTTATCCTTACCTGGAGACTTTCAGCAAGTCTGTCTCCTATTTCCATCTCAACCTCAGACCAAGTGTATACATTTTTAATATATAAGGCAACACCTTCTCCCTTTTCCCCCACCTGTCCTTTCTTAGCAATCTGTACCTTTCCATACCAATATTCCAGTCATGCGTATTATCCCACCAAGTCTCTGTGATGCCAACTATGTCATTGTTGTATTTATTTACTAGCATTTTAAGTTTTTCCTGCTTATTCCCCATACTACTCGCATTAGTATACAGATATGTAAGATACTGATTTGATTCCCCCCCACCCCCGTTCTGTCTTGTCTCTCCTTTATCCCTGCTATAACAGCCCATGCTCCCCCCAGATTCTGACCCTTCTCCCAGATCTCCATGTTTTTGACTTACCTGTGGGCTTTGGTCACCTGCCCCCTTTGAAGCTAGTTTAAAGCCCTCCTCATGAGGTTAGTCAGTGTGTATTCAGATATGCTCTTCCCCTTCCCTGATAGGTGGACCCCATCTTTGCTTAGCAGTCCTTCTTCCTGGAACAGCATCCCATGGTCAAGGAAGCCGAAGCTCTCCTGGTGACACCATCCTCGCAGCCAGGCATTCATCTCCAGGATGCATCTGTCTCTGCCTGGGCCCCAACCCTTGACCAGAAGGACTGAAGAGAACACCACCTGCACTCCAAACTCCTTCACCCTTACTCCCAGAGCCCTGTAGTCACTTCTGATCTGCAGAGGGTCATACCTCGCAGTATCATTAGTGCCCACATGGATGAGTTGCATGGGGTAGTAGTCGGAGGACCAGATGATCCTTGACAATCCCTCTGACAATCTCCTTGATTTCTTTATCCCTAGAAGTCACTACAAAATGGGCACAGAACATTTTGTGGTAAACTACCCAGATTTGTTAGTCTGTCTACAATTGTACCAGAAGCAGAACCAGAAAAAGTAAAAGACTATGACAGCACTTCAAACCTACAACGCTAAGTGCAAATATTAAATAGTCATACCAATATTTCTAGTACAAAGTTTATGGTTTATATCTAAGAATACAAAAATCTCTTAGAAAAAATCTGCATTCTATTCACAGCACTGAATGGTTATAATCAGGGCCGGCTTTAGGCCGATTCAGCCGATTCGGCTGAATTGGGCCCCACGCCAAGAGGGCCCCGCGCTGCAGCTCTCCACCCCGCCCCCAGCTCACTTCCCCCTCCTCCCCTACCTTGAACGCTCCGCCCCCTCCCCTGCTTCCCGCGAATCAGAGATTCGCGGGAAGTCTGAAAAGAAGCAGGGGCGGGCCGGCAGCACAAGGTAAGCTGGGGTGGTGGGGGCGCGAGAAGGGCTCCGGGAGGGAGGCGCGGCCCGTTCCCGCAGGCCCCAGCGGCTCTGGCCCGGCTTGGCTCCAGCCTGGCCCCGGCGGCGCGGCCCGGGTCTGGCCCGGCGCGGCCCCCGCGGCGCAGCTAGGGTCCCCCCCGGCCCGGCCTGGTCCCCGCGGCGCGGCTCGGGTCGGCTCCAGCCCGGCCCGGTCCCCGCGGTGCAGCTTGGGTCCCCCATCCCCCCCGCGGCGCGGCTCGGGTCCCCCGTCCCCCCCATGGCGCGGCTCGATTCCTGGGGGCGGGGCTTGCACCAAGCCCCGCCCCCAGGAATCGGGTCCCGCTCTTGCTAAAGCCGGCCCTGGTTATAATATGCCATAAAACAGTAGAAATGCAGTGTTATTTATTAGTATAATTCTTGTGAAAGATCCTGGACTGACAGCCCTATAGAGTGAAGTCCCATGTATCTGCAGAACAGATGCACGGTGCAGCTGCAGTTTAAGTCTTGTCAATGTATCTTAACACCAGTTTAGGTGGGAGTGCCACCTGTAGGGTTAAGAGGGTAGTACAGCCTCCTGCATATGCATGTTTAGTTTCTATGCTCAGAATGCCAGCTAGGAGACTATTAGGCCTGGTCTACACTGGGGGGAAGGGAGGGGCTGTGTCGATGTAAGAAACACAACTTCAGCTATGGGAATACCGTAGCAGAAGTTGAGATATCTTATACCAACTTACCTCCCATCCTCACGGCGCGGGATCGACGGCTGCGGCTCCCCCATCGACTCCGCTACCGCCGCTCGCTCCGGTGGAGTTCCGGAGTCAACAGGGAGCATGTTCAGGGATCGATATATCACGTCTTAACAAGATGCAATATATCAATCCCCGATAAATCGATCACTACCCGTCGATACGGCGGGTAGTCTGCACATACCCTTAGAGACAAAGATGATGTTTTTTTTCTGATATGGATACCTGTCCATTAGAAACCAAGCTGAGATCACCGCACAGATAAGCAATTCCTTTGAAATAGGTCACCAACACTACATCAGGTGGTAAAGTGTGTGGCCCAGACTAGTTATGTCAACTGCTAAAAAGCTTTGTAGCCCATCACCAAATTCTCAAATTATCTAGTTTCCCCAGGAATAAAGTTCTCTTGTAACGTTTGCCTGTTTCATTAGAGGGGCTTAAGTGCCTGTGCAGAAATCCATTGATAGTAAATTTGGCAACTTTTATATAAGGGACATTTATTTTTCATTATGCTTAGCTAGTTGTAACAGTCAATTTTTTAAAAAAATTATCCATCCATGTACTTTAAAGAATAGATTACTTAACAGTTAGTGTAAGTATTCGGCAGCCAAGGCAAAAGCATTGTATTTTAAAACCTGCGCACAGTAGCAAATAGACAATTGTTTAGTAAATGGCTTTGGGGGGGGGGGGAAGGAGTAAAGGGGAAAGTACAATACATTTGCTACTGTGAGCTGTGAATACATTGTACATTATTTAAGTATATATTATTGTGCACTGTCTATCACATACTTAGAAATATGTTAGCTCTTTATAATTCATTGTTGGACAACTTTTAAAATCAGTTACTTTTTAGAAGATTATAAACCACGGAAATTCTTTATTTATCAATCAAAACCTGGCTAAACAAAGACACAGACATGAATCAGGGTTTTGAGATTGGGTAACATTTAGAAATTGGAACCTTTCCACTCTGATCTTGAATGAGTAAATCATTGTAGTAAATGCTAGTTAGAAAGGCTTTAGCCATTAAAAACAAAAAGATCTCTAAGCAGGAAAAACCATAATGCACAGTTTGCTCTTGTTTAAACATTCGTGTGGAACAAACCATTCCTGGCGTCTGTCTGATATCTTAGGTTTCAGAGTAATATCTTAGTTAATCATGCAATACCTGTTTTGCAACAAAGTTTGATCTCCCCTTTTTTTCCAATCATTGGCTTAATAATATACACATAACACTGATTCTGATCCCTGAGTCTTAATGCCCTTTGTGTTCAAAATTCCTCACTCTTAGCCATTACCGGCTATTACACCTAGGGGAACTCAGCGCATCCGCGGACGCGCAGAATTAATCTGTCTCGCATAATTTTGTATTTTCCTGCATAAAAAACATTTTGCCTAAGTGCTGCAGTTTCGCGACTTGCCCACCAGAGGCCGCTGTAGGGCCAGAACAGCCAGCGGCGTTCATGCCGACTGTTCTAGCGCCACAGCGGCCTCTGGTGGGAAAAAGCCGGAACTGCGGCACTTAGGCAAAATGTACAGTATTTTATTCGGGAAAATACAAAATTCTATGCCCAGGGCTGCAGAATCCCCCCTGCAGGAGTAGAGCTCATCACAGCACCCTGCCCGCTGAGCCAGATTAGGATATGGAGGGGGAAAACAGGGCTGCTGGGGGAAGGGGGGGTGTCACACACTGGGGTTCAGAATGGCTAGTGGGGGACAGACTGGAGCATTGGGTCAGGAGCTAGTGGGGTGACAGCGTTGAGCTTGGGGATATGGGAGGGCGGCTGCAGAGACGTGTGGGGATGAAGGGTGCGGGGACAGGGGCAGACGTGCCTGACTGAATGGGAGAGACTTGGGGTCAGCCAGTGTCTGCATGGGGGAGGCTTCTCATCACCCTAATAATCCCCCCCCCCCAAAAGAAAAACCTCCCTCCCACACCCAACATCCTCCAAGTTCACTCGTAGGCTCCTTTCCTCTCCCTCAGCTCCTGCGTTACCCCTGACTCCCCCAAGCATCCGCACTGCTTCTGACAGGTGCAGGAAATACAGTTCTCCCCCTCCTCCCCACTCCGATTGCAAGACGTGCCAGAACCTCACTTCTCTGATGGTTAGAAACCTTCTTCTAATTTCCAGTGTGGATTTATTCAGGGCCAGTTTATAGCCATTTGTTTTTTCGGCCAAAGTTGTCCTTAAGTTTAAATAGCTCTTCTCCTGCTGGGGTGTTTATCCCCTTATGTACTGATAGATTGATGTATTGTAATTGAAATGAATTGCACAAAGTTCTGTATTAATATGCCTAGTAAGGAATCTATTTGTCAAAAAAAAAGTACCAGAATATTTTTGGGGGGTCTGTATTGTTACAAACATACTTGCTGACATATTTTGAAATAAATTAGCAAAATAATTGAAACTGGCATGATTATATTGTGTATTTTTGACAAATAAAATATGCAGAATTTTGCTGAATTTTCAAATATTGTGTGCAGAATTTTTAATTTTTTGCTGCATAATTCCCCCAGGAATAAGCTATATAGCAAAACAACTGAATCTGGCATGGGCTGGGACTCCGGAGACCTGGTTTCTTTTCAAGGCTCTGCCACTGGCCCTGCTGGGGTACCTTGGACATGTACTGCATCACTCTGTGCCTCAGTTTGCCCATCTGTAAAATGGGAATAATGATACATCCCTCTTTCGGAAAGCCCTTTGAGAGCTGATTGAAAGCACTGTATAAAACTACAGTATTATTATTAGAGCTGTATATTCTGTGTTTAGCTTTCTTCTCATGGGTCCCAGAAAGAGAAGTCCTACATCTTAGAGCTATCAGTGTTTTAGAAGTTATAGAGTGAATTGGCCTTTCTTTTGTATTGGAAAATATTGTGTGGCATCGAGTCCTAATGACAGCCACTCTAGATTGATCATGGTTTGACATCACACCGAAGTAGGCGGCTTTAAAATCTCATGGGTGAAATCCTGGCCCTATTGAAGCTAATGGGAGTTCACCCTGTGAGTGATATTCTGGCTTCATTTAAATCAGTGGCAAAACTGCATTTGACTGTAAATAGGATCAGGATTTCATTCTGAAGCTTCCTTCATACTTTGAGATCACTTATAGCCTTTAACTCCTCTACATATAACCACGTGGTTACTGATAGTTCCCAGATAACAAAAGTAACTTTGGGAAACACTGATTTTGTGATAGTTCAGAGGAAGTGCTTTTGGGTCACTGTCTCATGGCATAGGACAGTATCATGCCTTAGTTTTCTAAGTAGAGCTCTTCATTGAACTGTGTAAGGAATTTTGCATAAAAACTCCTGCCTTAAATGACTTAAATTTGATGTGAGACAAGAAATTCTACTCAACGGTCTGCTTTCAATTCTCTTACACAGAATTGTATAAAGCAGGGGTTCTCAAACTGGGGGTCAGGACCCCTCAGGAGGTTGCAAGGTTATTACATGAGGGGTTGTGAGCTGTCAGCCTGCACCCCAAATCCCGCTTTGCCTCCAGCATTTATAACAGTGTTAAATATATAAAAAGAACTTTTAATTTAGAAGGGGGGGGTCGCACTCAGAGGCTCGCTATATGAAAGGGATCACCAGTACAAAAGTTTGAGAACCACTGATATAAAGTATATGGCATCGGCTGAGAAAAAAAGAAAAAAGTTATAAAATATACCAAAGTCAGAGTAGGGACACTGGTCTGGAAGGGATCTCTGCCATGACAGGCAACCCCATCCTATAATCATGTTCATAAACTTATCAAGCTCTATCTTAAAACTAGCTTCAGTTGTTTTCCCCCACAACTCCGATTGCAAGGCTGTGCCAGAACTTCACTTCTCTGATGGTTAGAAACCTTCTTCTACTGATGGTTAGAAACCTTCTTCTAATTTCCAGTGTGGATTTATTCAGGGCCAGTTTATAGCCATTTGTTTTTTCGGCCAACGTTGTCCTTAAGTTTAAATAGCTCTTCTCCCTCTGTGGTGTTTATCCCCCGATGTATTGATAGAGACTAATCATATACCCTTTCGATCTCTCTCTTGGTAGGCTAATGCATCTTGCTCATTCAAAATATGGGTTCTTTCTTCTAACCCACTGTCAGGGTTCCTTCCCCACTCTGAACTCTAGGGTACAGATGTGGGGACCCGCATGAAAACCCCCTAAGCTTATTTCCACCCGCTTAGGTTAAAACCTGGTACTCTATCATCACCAAGTGCTTTAATGAGAAACAGGGAAAGGATCACTTGGAGTTCCTCTTCCCCCAAAATATCCCCCCAAGCCCTTACACCCCTTTTCCTGGGGAGGCTTGAAAATAATATCTTAACCAATTGGTTACAAAGTGAGCAAAGACCCAAACCCCTGCGTCTTTGGACAATGGAAAAATCAGTCAGGTTCTTAAAAGAAGGATTTTATTAAAAAGAAAAGGTAAAAATCATCTCTGTAAAATCAGGATGGAAAATAACTTTACAGGGTAATCAGATTCAAAGAGCCCAGAGGAATCCCCTCTAACCTTTGTTCAAAGCTACAACAAAACAGAGGTAAACTTCCCTCTAGCCTTCATTCAAAGTTACAACAACACAGAGGTAAACTTCCCTCTAGCAAAGGAAAAATTTCACAAGTTGAGAAAACAAAGTTAAACTAATACGCCTTGCCTGACTGTTACTTACAAGTTTGAAATACGAGAGACTTGTGCAGAAAGATTTGGAGAACATGTATTGATGTCCGGTCCCTCTTAGTCCCAAGAGCGAACACACCCAAAACAAAGAGCACAAACAAAAGCCTTTCCTCCCACCCCCAAGATTTGAAAGTATCTTGTCACCTTATTGCTCCTTTGGGACAGGTGTCAGCCAGGTTACCTGAGCTTCTTAACCCTTTACAGGTAAAAGGATTTTGGTGCCTCTGGCCAGGAGGGATTTTATAGTATTGTACACAGGAGGGTTGTTACCCTTCCCTTTATAGTTATGACACCCACTTTGAGAGGAAGCTTTCTGAGCCAAATCCTCCCCCCTCCCAGGGAGACATACTCCATAGCCTTGGTGAGTTTGAATTCTCCAAGTTGGAGTTTTACTCCACTTGAGGAGGAGTTTTGGGTAGTGTGGAGAGGACAGGGGATGTGGACAGGAACTCATGATGAACCTGGAGATCTGGAGTTCAATTTGGTTTCTTCACTTTGTATCTGAAGATTTCCCAGCTTTGTCCCTCCCAGCAGCCCTACACTATCCCCCAAACCCAGAGAGCTTCTGCAGGGTGCTGTTCATGGGGCTGGCATACGCTTCTGCTGTTGAAGTGGAAGAGGGTAACATGCAATGTAGGTTCCACTCCCATCCATCAGCTTTTGAGACCTATATTCCTGCTCCCTTGCCATGCTGGGGACGTGAGAACGGAACCCTCTTGAGTTAAATTTTTAAAATAGTAATGAGGGGTCAGAAAACTGTAATAAAGTTCAAAACATGGGGGTTTGTTTGCCAGGTCCTGAAGCACATGAAGGCGTCTTTTGCTTGAGTTTAAGAGCTAAGAATTCACATCTCAGGGTTGCTCCCTAATCTGCAAATTACTTTACAACGATCTGTGTGTCCAGAACACATGGCTGAACTGTGTTATGTTTAAAATAAATCACCTACCAAAAACCTTCATTTAAACCGTGCAACGTTGTCCCTTTTCATGGCTCCTTTCTCGGTGGAAAATTAATCTTAGGAAATGATACTGCTGCCCAATAAAACAGGAATTCCAAAAGCATGAAGGTCCTCATGCTGAACATTCAGGTTTTTGACAGGAAGCAATAAAACGGAGGAAACTCACAGCTAGAAGTGAAATGTACCATACAGCCTGCACTAGTCTAGCACAAAGGGATACAGCCAGAGTATAGTGATAATGGTGCCTTATGTCTGGACATTGAGGGTATGTCTACACTGCAGATGAGATTGAGCCTTCCAGCCCAAGTAGACAGACTTGTGCTAGCTCTGCTGGAGCCAGTGAGCTAAATATAGCAACATAGACATTGCGTCATGCGTGGCGGCTCAAGTTAGCCACCCACGTCCAAACCCACTCCACCCCCGGGTCAGAACTTGAGTGGCTACCTTGAGTTGCTGTCCATACCACACTAATAATTTTAGTGCACTAGCTTTGAGCAGACCTAGCCCGTATTGAGCAGACCAACCCGGGCTAGGAGGTAGGCTCCCAGCAGCAGTGGAGACATACCCTGGGGGACCTGGAGAGATGCAGTCAATGGGCCAAGTCAAATATTTGCAAAGTCCACTGGAGCAGTACGTGGGCTGCCTAGATTTGCTAAATTTAAAGACTTTTAAAGAGGGACCAGGATGGGACTGGCATTCTAAGCATTTCCGGTCAATCACTTCCTAGCTAGTTACCTGATTTGGAAAATGGTTTCACTGTGTTATACACCTAGACCTTTATTTCCCTTTAACTTTTCTGCTGGTGTCAAATGTTACTTATTATTTACCTGAAGTTAGGTGATTGTCTTTTGTATATCTACAAGTATCAGGGAGTAGCCGTGTTAGTCTGTATCTACAAAAACAACAAGGAGTCTGGTGGCACCTTAAAGACTAACAGATTTATTTGGGCATAAGCTTTCATGGGTAAAAACCTCACTTCTTCGGATGCATCTTTTTACCCACGAAAGCTTATGCCCAAATAAATCTGTTAGTCTTTAAGGTGCCACCAGACTCCTTGTTGTGTTTGTATATCTACAGTAGATATAATCCCACTAGGAATGCATTATGTGTATTTCCATTGCAAGGTGGAAAGCTGTAGCAAACTTTTGCTGCATTTAGGTTTTAGCCTCTACAGTTCGTAAAACCAAATAACAGACTTAGTGAATCCCAGAGAGCCCCACCGGGAGAAATAAGTTATCACAAACTATACTGCATGACTGAATTTTCTCCAGAAAAAAAGAGGAATTACTCAGGAAATAGATTATTCTCAATAAAGCTGTCTAAAAGTTGAGCTCTCTGTCCAACAATGAAATTAATCAAAAACAGTCCAAATGAGTAAAAAATACCAATTTATCAGAATCCAGATGTCTCTGGAGTCCCTCACATTTCCCATTAAAAATTCAGTTAATTCTTTCTTGATCTGAAGTTGCTCCTCATAGAACCATAAATATCTGTGTTTAAGTTAAAGCCTTAAAACACAAATAGAATTCTAGAATTCAGAGCATGAATCACTCTCACTGAAAGATCTGATTTGGGGGCTTTATGAATTTACCCCGTGCAGATGCCTTATCCTTTCACAGTTGGGATGTTGGTTTTTGCATTGTCTTTAGAACTTATACAAGAGACACTGGAGAAATATTACAGAGTACAAACAGTGCAAGTGAAGTTCATTCTCATCTGGCTATAAAATTTAATATCGATCGTAAAACCAAAGGGAGGAGGAGGAGCTAAACCTGTGGAGCAGCTGAGAAGCATTGGAGCTTTCTCACTAGAATTAAATCCCTTTTGGAGCGAATTACCTAACAAGGTGTTTAATCCAGTTATAAATAACACCACAGTCTGAGACAAAGAACAGCAAAGGGGTCTGCTCAGTTTACAAGGGATTTGTGTTATAGATTTACAGAAAGCAGCAGTGATTGCGTTATTTCTAATCCAAGGGGGAGGTGAAATTCGAAGAGTAGCTGGGCAAATTTATCTCAAATATTTTTCTGGTTTTCCAGTAATAATTGAGCTTTGTGCCCCTACTCTCCTCACCTTGGCCTTGTTCTCCTAAAGTGCTCAGTAGCTCTGCGAATCAGGACACGTTTAATTCAGATGCCTAAATATGGAGTTAGGTGCCTAACCTCAACCACCCAAGTTAGAACATATAGTCTGTGTCTTTATAGAAGCACGCAGGAGCCAGTTCAAAAATGATACTGTTCTCATGAGTGTGGAGATAGAACTATATGGGGACTAGAACTGCCTAATGCAGGGTTTCTTGCATCTTCCTCTGAAGCAGCTGGACTGGTCTCTATCAGAGACAGGATACTGGGCTAGGTAGACCACAGGGCTGATCCTGTCTGCCAATGTCTGTATTTCCATGGGAGTTACGAGTATAACTACTATAAAATCAGAGTACAGAGAGTTCTGCTCAGAATGAATTTGAGTAACAAGATGTGTGTACCTTGCTAATCTTTATTGGATTGTGCTGGTTTGTCATTGGTTGCAGTGATCAATGAAAGTTACTAGTATATACCTCTATAAATCGTCATCCGCAATCTCTTCATATGGAAGTTGGCAGTGATACCACAAGGTGGTGCTGTTTAGAGTTTTTCTTTCGCAAAAGAATGAAGCAATTCCAATGACAGAATGACTCATCCGCTTTACTCTTTTCTTTGTTGTTCTCCCTCCTTTTCCTTCTCCCTTCTTTGTTTGCCTTACTCTTCCCCTGGCCTGCTTGGCTTTTCTCCCTTTCCTTTTGTCTCCGTGTCTTTTTTTGTAATAATACCTTGTAAATTCATAGACTTTAAGGCCAAAAGGAATCATTAGAATAATCTAGGCTCAAAGCATTTAGAGAGAAAAAGGATTTAAAAATAACAGTCTGCAAGCATGTCTATCTTACCTAAAGACTTACCATTCCCATTATGGTAACTTAGGCAGATCTAACTTCCTTAGACACCCTCAGCAGGTCCTGTGTAAGTGTTCTTTATTTAATTGCTATAGTCCTTTTAATCTCCTCATTCTTAGGCCTTGCCCCTGCTTGTCAAAACCTTCTGTAGGTTGGCTGGATCTAGTGGGTAAACACTTCAAAGCTCACAGTTGAGGCTTATGTCTTAACAATCGTTAAGTGTTTACCATGGGGTGATTTATGTTAAGCCATTGTTTCCCTTCCTGCTTGCTTTTCCTGACAACCCCCCATTAAACTAAACCAACATGTTCATACAGTAAATATTCCAATAACCAGATCAACATACAGTATTCATAAATTATGACAGCGCAGCTCCAGCTCTGTTTCTGGGCCCTCCAGAGCGATAAGCATAAGCTGTGACAGTTTGAATTAAAGAGCCAAGTTTCCTTCGCTAGGGCTGTGAAAGGCTCATATCCCCTGTGGATCGGGCACAAAGACCTGTTACATATCCTCACCAGTGGGTCACCCACAGGAGAAGGAGACCTGTTTGAGGTCCTACTGAAAATCAGGCCCAGAATTGCTAACCATGTAAACAGTCACTACTTACTAGATTTAGCTACACTCCTTAACCACTTAGTGACCATGAATAAAGCCCTTCGAAATCTCCCCCTTGACTGAAAGCAGCATGAAGGATGGAACAACATTACAAGTTATTGTGGCCTGTGTACAAAAAGCAAAATCACAGGTTTTCTGACAGCTGAAAGTCTCATAGCACTATCCGCAAATACTCTCTCAATTCCTTCCTCTCGTGTGCCAGTTTGGACCCCAGAGGCCATGGCTGCGATTGCTGTGCTCGGTAACACCTGCCCAGATGTTTTGTCTGTGGAGTTGCCCAGGTCAGTTGAGGTAAGCCACACTGGTACTCCCATTGTTTTCCAAGGCACCGCTGAGCTCATGAATTGCTTAGGAAAGAGAACATTTCTTTGGAGCTCATTGTAGTGTTGTTGAGCAAATGATTTCACAGTGCAACCCCTCTTGATGGCAGTAGTTTTCATTTTCCATGCAACAGGCAGAAATCCTAGGGTGTACTGTTCAACCAAATCAGTGAGATTTACTGGCTTAGGACTGGTTCCTCAACTGGTGTAAATTGTCGTAACCCAGTTGCAGTTAACAGAACTATAACAATTTACAGCACAGTCAGGAGAGGCAGCATAGGGGAGTGGACTGAGCTTGGCCTGGGAGCCAGCAAATCCCCACGTTTGTGATCATTTTGTCAGACGTGTTTCTTGTCTTTGACATCTCCCAAATGGGTTAATGCTCCATGGGGATCCATTGAAGAACACTAAGTACAGAATGCTCCAGTGTATCTGACCTATGGGAGTGGATTACACTGACACTCTAGTCTCTTTTGGGTTCAAGTCAAAGAGCTGACTTTTCCTTTAACAGTCCTGGATGGTTGGGAACTAACTAATAGAGAGACTGCTCTCCTCCCATTTTCTGCTAAGTGGGCTAAGATCAGCTGATCACTTGAGCTTATAGTTCTTGTATTGGAATATTTGGGGCTGATCGGAGGAATTTGTTTCCCCTGTTTGACCAACAGAGCTCAGGAGTGTTCATCTTCAGGGCATTCGTGGGTCAAAGTCCATCTGTTTATCCAGATCTTTGGCTGCAGAGGAAGGGGTGACTGTCTTATGTTTATTTTAATTTGGGATAGAGTGTATATAAATTGGCATTTAGGATATTTTCCTTTTAGAAGTTGTTTGGATATGTGTATGTCTCTAAACCCCCCAGATCCAGAGTACTCTCTTCTATCCAAGAGTTCTGTGAGCTGAACCTGTAACGCCAAAGTGAATATCCAACTGCTTGTTGTTTGGTTTTGTTTTTCCAGGCTATAATTCCAGTTGTTAGAGACTAAGGGAAAAGTGCAGAATTTAGCAAAATGGATCCATGGAGTCACCTTGCAATATGTAGAGACCAGGGGGCTTTTGCTCACCCTCCTCTGTGGCTGAGAGGAGCAAAAGCCTGTTAATTACTAGACCTGAGTTCATAACAAATAGTTTGATAAAATATAACCCCCTTTTTGTCCAGTGTCTGCTAACAGATCCCATGTCCTCGGTATGGGATTTCCATTCTGTAGGGGATGATTATTTTTGAGATTTTTTTTTTTTGATTCTGTGGATTGATCACCAACAGTGCCCTGCAATATATGATATTCAAGCAGTGGTGGTGATTTGTGATTGGTTAGATAAGCCACCCATTGTTATGCATATCCCCTGATGCAATTAGCAAGCAAGCAATTCCAGCCCCCACAGTGCATGTGCATTTTATAATAGTTTTCCTTGAAGGGCAGGTGGCTTTGAAATCTGCTGTCCAGAAACATTAGTGGTATCAGAACTTGGCTGCTCAAATAGTCTCATAAAGCAGATGCAAAAGGACCCTGATTAGAGTCAAAGTGAATGTATTTAAAACTTTGACCAACACCTACTTGAAATGCCCCTCTGCCATGGACATTGGCCAAACTGGACAGTCCCTATGTAAAAAAATAAATGGACACAAATCGGACATCAAGAATGGTAACATACAAAAGCCAGTAGGTGAACACTTCAAACTCCCTTGATGGTGTGGCTGATGTGGTTGGGTCCTCTGATGGTGTCGCTAGAGTAGATATGGGGACAGAGTAGGCAATGAGGTTTGCTACAGGGATTGGTTCCTGGGTTGGTGTTTCCGTGGTGTGGTGTGCAGTTGCTGGTGAATATTTGCTTCAGGTTGGGGGGTTGTCTGTAAGCGAGGGCTGGCCTGCCTCCCAAGGTATTTGTGTACATACCTTTTGGACTTCTTGCACTCAGTGTGTGAATCCCATTCATTATGCTAAGTGCAGACAAAACAAGCCAGTTATTTAATGATTTAAAATCTTCTGTTTTCTGTTATAATGTCTGCTTAATATTGTTTTTGCTACTTTGGGCATCAGGCATAATAATTAGTCATGGAGTGGCTAAAGGAACAGCCTGTGTGTTGAAGACCATTCAAGAAGCTAGCAGCATTAAGCAAGAAGATATAGTAATTGTGGCAACCATAGATGTTGGCTGGACTTCATGCTTTCCATTACTGGGAAGCTAAGTCACAGAAATTGGAGGAGTGCTGTCACATGGTGTATATATATATATGGGTGACTAATTCATAATCACTGATTTGATCAATGAATTTCCCCTCATTTTCTGTTTGTGAATTTTTTGAGAACAAATCACAACATTCTCAAAATGTATTTATCATTCACAATGATTTATGGATTCTTTCAGAAACTCATTTTTGTTCTACAGATAGTGCTCGAGCTGGTAAGTGTGAATCAGCAAAACTTTGTGGTGTCAGTCATGTGGTATTTTTTCTGTTCTCTGATCAGATAACCCTGGAACTAAACACCACAGAGTTAAAATTTGCTTTCTGTGACTATTTGACTGTTCTGCTGTAAAATGTATATTCCGTGAGTGTTTATGTTAGTGAAACCAGAGTGCCTGAATGTTTCAAAAAGCAATGAAAATTCACAAATAGTTTTTCCACAACTTTGGGCTCCCTTAAAAATTTGGACAATTTTGAAAGGTTCAATCGTTTCTAGGGGAATTTCACATTTTACAGATAGGGAATATTGCCAAAATCAGTGGGATCATTCACAAAGTTACAGTGAGTATAGTGAAAGTTGTATTTGCTCAGCTATAGTCCAACAGTTGAATCTGAAAGTGGCCCTTGTAGTCCATGTCATTTACTTCCTCTCCATCCTTCATATGTGAAGATTGTCTGCATTCTGCCTTGGCATTTGTATTCCGAGGTGTTGCTCTTTATGCACTAACTCTGGATTTTGTTAGATTAGATTATTACCTTTCCTGAGACCCACCGACAGGAGTTTTTCTTCTGGTGTAGGAACACTAACTCCCCGAATGACTTTAGCTACAAATAATGGGAGAATTCTTCTGTTGACATAGCTGCGTCTACACCGGGGGTTTTGTTGGCATAGCGATGTCGCCGGAGGGTGTTTTTTCACACCCCTGATCAACATAGCTATTCTGGTATAAATTTTAAATATAAACCAGGCCGACCATGGCAACACCCCAACTACTTATAACGTCTGTGGTTTGAATCAAACTTGTAGCAGAGCTTTGGTTAGACCCTATTTCTGTGTGGAATATCCTGCACAGCTTCATTAGTCGGGCAACTCAGCACATATATTACTGGGCTTCACTCAGTGTTGCTTTTGTCTTTGCCTTTACAAATAAAAAAAAATCAATCAGAAAACTCTTTAATGCAATGTTATGATTAAGACTTTAATTGCACCAAGTCTGGAAATCCAAGGTCATGATTTTCATAACAACAACTTAGCTAAGTTGTACATAAAGGAGCCTCAGTCCAAACTTCTAATTTTGCACCTGCGATTTTGTGCCTGCAGTGAATTGTGGGTGCAAATAATAGCATTTAGATGTCTGGCTACCTGATCTGGAGGCATAATCAAGCAGTTAGATGTCTAAATGCTATCAGCTGTTCCTGAAACGCATTGCGGACAAAGGAAGTATGGGTACAAAATTTAGATGCCATTTTAAAAATATTTGGCCGATACTGTATTTTAAAGCATATGTGGTCATAATAAATCCACGCAAAGAAGCTGAGTTATGGGATGTTGTGGAAATTATAAGTGTGTGTTTCCTAACTTTAATGTTAGTAAAATCTCAGCATTAATGTTGCATGAATGTAGATCTTTCATTTGTATATTGGTTTCTACATTGGTATATAGGTAAGACCACAAGGAGTAGGGCCTTAAGAGAATCCTTTTAGCCTCATTTTCAGTAATAGTGAGAACAAAAGTTAAATGTTAAAAGTTAAAAGTTTGTTTAGATAAGGAAATGCTCACAAGATTTTTTTAATTCACACACCAGAAGAATGGATAGCTTTTATTAGCATGCTTCTTTCAGTTCTTCTTTTTGATATCTCTAGGGACTGCTGGTTGTTCTGTATCCATTATGGCATCAAAACAAATGTTACTGCAAGGAAATTTGCGCCAAGCCTTGAAAAACAAAGTTAAACAACAAAATATGAAGAAGCCCTGAGGCTAAATTTGTCTAGATGGGGTGATGTGTTACCGTTGCTGAAATGCAGTAACCCAAAGAAACTTTGCATACTATTTATTAATGAATTTCTGTAATATTTTCAGTGTACCTTGCTGCAAAAGGTATAAGGGCAACTAATTTACTAATCACCCAGGGCCAAATGATTTATTGCATTACATGACAGGACATCAGGTCACAATGTGGCTATAAAAGAATCTAGAGACCTTTTGTGGACAACACAGATTTCTTTCTTCTTATACTATACGTCTGTGTATTAATGAGATGCTGCATTTCATTTATAAGATCCTATCTGATTTTTTTTAACCTGTGTTCCATATGTATTTGTGGTTCTCTGCTTTCCCATGTTTTATTTTTTCCTTTAATGACATATTGTTCATTTTCTGAATTGTCATTGGTTGTGATAATTATTTTAATTCCTGGGCAAGTTATGAATATTTTATTTCCCTTTTAACAAAAGATGGCATTTAAAGCGGAACTCCTTGGGTGCAGCTTTTTGTTCTGTCTTTATACAGCACCTTGCACAATGGGGTCATGGTCCATGACTAGGCCCGAGTCACTAGGACTACCCTTCTAGCTAGGGCAGTGTGGCCTAGCAGCCAGAGTCAATAGAGCTATCCTCTGTGGGAGGGCAATGCGGCCTGGTGGACAGAGTCAGTAGAACCACCCATTGCGGCAGGGCATTGTGACCTAGTGGCCAGAGGGTGGTGGGCTGCCATCCAGGAGTGGACAATGGCTGGGGTAGAGGGACACGGGCCCTCCCTACTCCACCAGGTCTCAGCCCAGGGCCTTATTTGGGGTGGGGTTATCCGCCACCTACTCAGTGAGGATCCTTCCAAAACATGCTGAGTCAAAGACCGGTACCTCAACCGGATCAGTGCTTAGTTCCCCAGGACTACTTCCTGTGGTCAGATGTTTGGCTGCATGTGTGTTCTTTCTGTGTGCTATCCCAGTTCTGTGCAGATAGCGGAGATAGACTTTGATTGAACTTTCCAATAAATTCACAGACTTGGTTTTCAGGGAAGGAATTTGGTCAGGTTTATTGCCAACAGAGCACGGTATTGGTGTCCTATACTTGCTACAAGTACACTCAATGCATGTATGCCCGTGACAATGGATTGGCTCAGTGAATCGCAGGATTTTCCATTCTTCCCTCAGTCAGACAAAGACACTCCCTCTCTAGACTCCATTTTATACATCAATACAAACAAGTTACGTACTGCCCCTCTGACGTAGTTAGCTGACACCCTCTGACGTAGCTGGTTACCACCCATCACCTTATACATCTCTATTCATCACACTGTCATCCTGACCTTATCTTTGGAACACGCTGACCCATCCTATTCTCTTTAGGGAATTTACTCGTATCAAGGTGTTCTAGTACCACACTTCTGGAATGCATGAGTGCTCTGTGTCTAGCACCTCTTAGGAATGTGTGGTTTTGCAATATCAGCCTGTTCTTGCCAGATTCTGTGAGCAGGGCCTGCCTCTAGCTCACAGCCCGATTTTGCTTTATATTAGCAAAGTTTTGACCGCCCCTTTAGCCGAGGACTCAGGCCTCTGATATAAGGACTTATGTTTTACATCCTCTTCCTTCCTGTCCTCCCATGGCTGGTAGTCTTGGGGGTTCGCCTTTGTCTGTGGTGTCGGGTATCTGGGGGTTGGTTGGCGTCACAGCCCGGCTGGCCTGTACATCCTGGAGCACTGGCAGCCTCTTTGCAGGAGACTGCAACACACCTTTGTTCCCTTCGGCAGTCAGTCCAGACTGAGCTGAACTGTTCCCTTTTATATCCTGGTTTCAGCTGTAGCATGCCCAGCAGGGCGGAGGGGACATGACCTCCTTGGCTCACAGAGACTGCTTAACCCTTGCTGAATCAGTGCAGGGTAAGTACACTCTGTCACACCCATGTTACACTAACTCTGTTCCCATTCACAACTGTGGAACAGAACTACTAAGAAATGGTGTTTTTTCCCTCCCACAGAAAATTTTGATGAAAATACAAACAATGCTTTTTGTTTTGTTGACATTTTTCTATAATTTTTTTGGATTTACTTCAAAGAAACAAAAATCTGGAAATTAATTATTCTTTCTTTCTTTCTTTGGAAACTGGGAATTGAAAAAAATCAGCCAACCAGGCAAAAGTTGTGGGGTTTACTGAAAATTTTCATTTGCTGAGAACCAAAAGACTTTCAAAAAGGTTTAGTTACTGAATATTTGTGGTGACTTTTGATGAAAAACCCCCAAAATATCATTGAAAAGGAACCTCAGAAATTTGTGTTTTGACAAAAAAGCTATTTTTTGTGAAAAATATTTAAAAGAATTTCAATCAGCTCTACTGTTAAATAATAGACCAGACTCCTTGTTGTTTTTGGTCTCAAGAAGGTTAGCTTGAGTATGTGGAGTGAAGGCTTCCTAGATATCTGTATAGTCTATGGCTAGATTCATGGCCACTCTGTTTTTGGTGCAAAATTATTGTTAACCTTGTGGCCATGGAGGATTCCCTTTGTGAAATGAATTCTCTGGCAGGCTAGTGCCTCCTATGGTACCTCCCTTCCTGCCCTCACCCCAGTGTAGTGGGTGAGGCCAGGGGAAAAGGAGCACTGCCAAGACATGAGGTCATCTAACTGATCCTGGTCATCAGCTGGCACAAGACACAGTTTCCCTTAATACTCTGTCTTGCACTGGGGACCAGATCAGCCTAGATTTGGGGAAACAGGAAGTGGATATAACTAATTTCCTCACACCAACCCAATCCTGTGCACTGCTTGGCCAGACTGGAGAATCTGGACCTATATCAATAAATATTGTTTGCATATCATCTGTGTAGATGTATGCTGACAGACTGTAAGTTGTAATTCTTCCTGTTTAGCTAAAAATTAGGTTATCCAGCTAAGGAACATAAAAACATATAGTGACCATTCACATGGCAGGAATACCAAATAAAAAACAATGGATTCTCCTAGTGACCATTTTGTGAACAATGAATAATATTTATTCTCCCAAGCTATTCATTGAAGATTTGTGAACGAAGAACACATTAGCAAAAACAATGCCCACTTCACAAATAATTTGAGTAAATTGTTAGCTTAAAATAGTTCACCCATGGAGAGTTACAGCAAAGAACAATGCCTGAAACGGAATACTTTCCCACACAGCCTATGGAACTCAATACCACATTGTGGCCAAGACCTCAGCAGGATTCAGAAAAGGACTGGACATTTATAAACATAACAAGAATATCTAGAGTCACAATAGTAAGGATTTTAAAAATAACTAACAGCCTTGGAAGGGGTAGAAACACTTCAGGCTTCAGGGAGATCCAAACTCTAACTATTGGAGTTGGGGAGGGAACTTTCCCTGGGGCAAGCTATTCCATAACAACCTACTGCAGAGTTCTTTGTTCCTTCCTCTGAAGCAGCAGGTGGATTGGAGTAGGTGCACCCAGATCTGGACTTTCCTTTGTTTCTAGGCGTTTGTACGCAAGTTTTGTTAAGTCAGTGGAAACCTGTCACTCCCATTCAAGAGCAGAACTTTGCCTAGCATGAATGTAGTTATTCAATCCCCTGCTGTATTTTTCCTAGTAAGGACTTGTGAGCACTTTAAATATTTGTCTTCGAAACTGGATGTCTTTCTGGGAGATATGCCTTTGTCAAACAAAACATGTGCTCAATTTAGGAGTAATGGGATGACTTTCTCTGGCCATTATTATACCAGAAATCAGACTAGATGATCTAACGGTCCCATCTGGCCTTAATCTATGAATCTATATGATTTGATCCAGTTTGTGAATTAGGAATAAAAATAAATTTGTAGGTACCATGTAACACAACATATCCCAGGGCACAATATGTCCTTGTGTGGGGACTTCTCCACCACCACTGAATCGGCATTAACCAGCCTGAACAAGCTATTGTATAATTACCAGATTTTACAGCCGTCAAAGTTTTGTTCTTTGTACAGCAGCATCCTGGAGACTAAGATTAGGGGAAACCTGAGTCCATTGAAACAGTTATTGTTTGTTCTGTGCTGAATATTAGCTTGAAGGTTAGAGAAATCTGCTTTCTCTCTCTCTCCCCTCAGATGTTTGCTCTGCTCACCTCGTCCATCAGGGGACTTTTAACATTGTGCTGTTGGGTTTTAAAAAAATTCTTTAGCCCCGTGTGGTCTGTGAACTGTTGAGGGACCCCACAATAAAGGCGGAGGATGCTGGGTATTTTTAAGCTCAGACATAGTCCCTAGCGATATATTTTTCCCCCAGTACAGTTTTGGATTCTGGCCATAGTCAAAGCCAAATATGGATCTGGAATCTGAAGTCCTGTCCTACTTTTGCTCTGTCTTTTTTTCCAAAGCTTTCTCATTTCACTTTGACAAATCACCAAGGAATATGACTCTGAATATTATTTTTAGTGGTACAGCTTAGCGGCCAATTAGGTTTTAATTTAAAAATACGAGAGCCTATCTCTCTGTTCACAGTTATTCTGTCAGATAAAAAACAATTGTTTGGTTACAGACTACATGAATCAATGTTATCAGGACTCATGAACTATCTTATTTGCTTTGTGATATGAATGTTTAAACATATTTTTAATTTTTTGGGGGTCTCTTACTTTTATGTGCCATGAAAACCTTCATGAGCTCAGCAGGCTATTTTCCTGTTGTTAAGCCCTGAACCCTAATCTGAAGGAAACAAGCCCAGCTCCTCTTATTTTCAAACAGATAAGATTTGTGAGGTTATTAATCACAGGTTCAAATGCTACGGTGGGAATTGAAAGTGATATACAGTTTTATATAAAACTTGTCAACATTTATTACAGAGTTGGACCATCAGTCCAGTGGGAGCTTTAGAAAGTCATTATGTGTCTGGTGTATGATAAAGAGCGATTTAACTGCATAAACAACCATGACATCATGCTGAACTTACATGTGCTTTCATCTGCCTCCTAACAATACAATTTCTTTTTAGTGCATTGCATTATGCTTTGATTCTTGGATGGGGGAGTTGTCTCTTCTCCTGTGTCTCCTTTAATCTACCCACCCTTTTGATAATAGAATAAAAATACTATTTTTCTCTAAAATCTTTTTGTCATTTTGTTCAGGTTTATAGGGATAGATCGTCAGCTGCTATAAATCAGCATAGTTCCAGTGAAGTCAGGTTAGACCAGTTGAGGACTTGGCCTATCAAATGGTCTCTTGGCCAGTCTGTATGCTGAAAAACAGTCACCTCTCCCACTGCCAGTAAAACTGAAATTGTCCCAACCACGATAACATATAACATCTATCACCATATAGCAATCATTCTGGATAGCGTTCAACCTATTGAAAGAAAATATATTTGTGTTTTCAATGCACATTTTATTATTACTTAGCTGCCCTAGTCCTGGGCCATGCCCCATTGTCCTAGGTGCTGGACAAACACAGAACCAAAAGACAGTCCCTGCCCCAAAGAGCTGACCATCTGGGTATTACCCAATTTAACCCTGCTGCTCAGCCTGGCTCTCAGATTCACCTATTTCATGGGTGAGCTAAACTTAAAAGCTAATGAAGCCATTGGATCACTTGACAATTGCCGGTACAGTACAATTTATAAGAAGACAGATGTCTTCTGTTGGGGTCACAGTAAGCGTGATGATTGTTGAAAAGCCTTTGGCTAAAGGTGCTGTCATCAGTCAGTATAACACTGCCATTACAGTGGTGACGTAGTTTAAAACATTCATATATAACCTGTCAAAGTCTTTTCAGTGGCCATTTATTCTGAGGCCCAGTTCTCAGACGAGTTAGTAACAATGCGCTAAAACTTTTAGTATTACTTATTTAGGACTGGCTGGCGGCATCTAAGAGTGTGCCAGGTGCAGGAGCACAGAGTAGATGAGCTCCCACGTGTGCACTAATTTCCACAACACAGCCTCCTTCTGAACCATTTCTGGGACCGACCCTCCTCCTTTGAAGCACTGCGGGAACAGCGTAAAGGGTTCTGGGCTTGTAGTTGATGGACAGCTGTTCTGAGTAGCTGAGGATAAAAAATCACAGTGTGAAAAAAAACCCGAGAAGCCTTGTTCTAAGGGATAAAAGATGTGAAGTCATTTTGCAAGCCACAGGCAGGCCCTTGGCTGCACTAAGGTAGGATTAGCTCTGGCCTCTGGAAAAAAAATAGCCTCTGAACCAGACGGAAATGTGCAGCGGGTGGAGAGATTACACAGTGTGGATGATAAATACAGCTTCTTTCCCCCATCAGCACTGCAGCCTCAATAAACAACATACTGAAGCTGCCACAACGTGAACCCCGAGGAGAAAAAAAGCATCTATCCCCTCCCATGACAAAAATATTGGCCAATGCCAGAAAACA
This sequence comes from Trachemys scripta elegans, assembly GCF_013100865.1. Taxonomy (NCBI): domain Eukaryota; kingdom Metazoa; phylum Chordata; order Testudines; family Emydidae; genus Trachemys; species Trachemys scripta. The sequence goes on along the minus strand of NC_048310.1, from coordinate 9,071,544 downwards.
GGAGCTATCCCAGGAGAAGTAATCCCGAAAGAATGGCAATTAGCTTTCAAAGACTTTCCCTTTATCATATCCAACTTCCCCACAGGGGAAAGTATTGAACAACAGAGGCAGTTGTGCATTTACAGATACTAAAAGGTTCCTATTTCACAGAAGAGGAAGGATGGTCAAGTGGTTTGGGTGCCTGCCTGGGACTCAGGAGATGAGAGTTCTCGTCCTTGGTCTACCACAGACTTCTGTGTGAATCTTGGCCACTCTGTGCCTTGTTGTCCCACCTGTTCAATGGGGATGATAGCACTGCCCTACCACACAGGGTTGTTGTGTAGCTAATCACATTAAAAAGATGATGAGCCTCTCAGATATTACGGTAATGAGAGAGCCAGATAAGTAGCATAGGCAGGATCCCAGCCCTCATCTAGAGATGGACAGCTATCAATGGGCCAATAATACACTTTGGATCTTGTTAACATACTGTTGTAGCTCATGTCCACTGACCACACTACCATTTATGGTTTACCTTCATAACCACAAGGCAGAGCTGCCTGGAACACTCTACAGGGCTCTTCTGCTTTACAGGTTCTGAGAGTGACGTATCTTTGCTCCTCCTTGTGGTTGATACTCTTTGCTGCACCAAGCCAAGCGCAGAGATGGGCCTATGATTGCTGCTTTCAGGTTGGCCGCGTTGACAGAGCCAATGTGGAGACTCTTGGCCAGCACGTTGGGTTTTGCCTTGGCAGCTGCTCCTAGTGCTTAGTAGCGTGGTTGAGGTTTTATCATTTCTGGGTGCTGGATGGAGAATCGGGCTCGGGTCGGAGTAGTGGGGGTCTCCACAGCAGGCTGAACATACTGTGTTTCTGAACTCAGTAGGGGAAATGGCACTGGGCTGAGTACCAGCGAGAAGAATCCTACATGATGTGATTCAGTGACTTCACTCTACTGCAGGAATGGCCCGTCCACCTGCCAAGATGGAAACAAATATATTCGAGTTTTAAATTCCTGGAAGGGAGAAATGTATTTGCTTATTAATTTACCAAGCGGCTCAAGAATGCTTATTTGCTTACTCTCTCTACACAAACGGAGTTTGGAAAGTGGAGTCGGGAGTGGAGCCGACTTCATTTTGAATGCTGACGACTGGAGCACCAGGGATCATGTGAAACAGGCAGTGCTATTCCCAAGTTCCTGGATGCTACAAAGCAGCCATGATGGAACCAATAATAATAGAAAATAAAATGTGGGAGTTTGGCAATGGTTGGGATTACAAAAGGGAAACCCAAAAGAAAGTTATTAGCTGTTGTGAATTTAGGCTGAGATGTTCAAAGGGGCCCAAGTTAATTTACAGGACAATTAAAGAGTCCCCGACATGTCGTGGGGGTTTCAGCATGCCACTGAATCAATGTACATTGACACTGTATCATGATCTGATAACGCAATGACCTTATGCATATATGTAACCATTTGATGAAGATGAGTTAGTTGTCATTTTGGAGCCATTCCAAGATTGATCTCACTGAAGTCAGATAAAATTATCTCTCTCTTTCCCGCCTCCTCCACCCCTTTGTGTTCCACTGTCATGGACTTTTGCATTTACTGAATCAGAAATGGATACAGAAGTGCCGAGATATAATGAGAGGCGATTTTCCCAGTACAGTCAGCTCCATCAGAACCTAGATGCAACAGAAATCTCATGAAATACCCCTTCCCCACAATTTTCTCAGATCTATTCTATAGACCCAAGAGGTATAAGTAGCTGAGATGGCCATCCATACTGAACATCTATACCTTTTGAGTTTCTGCCATCCCAGGTATATTCTCAAGTAAGGCTGCTGTGGGAACATAGCTAGATATCTGTGCAAATATCTCAAATCGCACTAGGCTCCTGCCTCTCTCCCAGTTCTCCAGCTGGGTTGACTAAGGTACAAAGAGGTCAAGCGTCCATTGATCCAGTGAGTAAATGATTTGGGCTGAATTAGAAGCACCCACAATGATTTGAATGTTCTACAGTGAAATCCTGGCCCCACTGACGTCAGTGGGAATGGGAGTCAAGATCTCATCCCCAGGTTTTTGCTGTCATGATACAAACAGTGGGTCCAGGAAAGAAACTGATGTAGAGAGACTCCACTAAAAGTCGATTCCAATCTTTGTGCCTTTTTTAAGTTTCTCATGCTCTGAAACAGGTTTATATAAGGGAAGCTCGTGATCTCTACGGCTAATTCCATAGCTGGTTATTAGTGTGTAGCTGTATTTTTAATGTTGCCTTAGGGATTTATTCTGCATGTGGAATCAGGGAGGGCAGAATAGGTCCTTCATTTCTTGGGCTAAAAATGTTCTGGTTTCCTAAGTCCCTAGAAATGAACTGAGTTTCTTTCCCTTATTAATAGCACATTGCCAGACTGTGCCCAACTATTCCAGGAGCGCGCCGGGGAGCCAGGACCCCTCCCTCTTTGTGCTCCAGTGTAACCACTGGGTGTAATTGCAGCCCTTGTAGTCTCTGGCGTGCAGGTATTGCTCCCTCTATCCACCCCACCCTCCCAGTGCAAGTAGGTGAGGAGGCAGGGGACAGAGGTGGGGCTGTGGCTTGGCTCCGGCCTTTGCACTGGTCAGAGGTGGCCTGGATATGCAAGCGAGCAGGGGGGAGTTCGTGCCTCTCTGTGAAGGGTTATAGTGGCCCCAAGAGTGTCAAAAATCCTCTCAAAGGCCCCTATGCTGAAGTGTAACCTCCACCCCCAGTCAGGTGTGTTATGCAGTCCCCCCCCCCCCGCCCCCGTGCTCAATGGGAGTCTGTTACCACCATAACTGCTTAGCTCCAGCTGTAGATAATTATGCTTTTAGCTTTGGAGGTCACAGGTTCAATCCCCACTGTGCAAGCTGGCACAGAAGTCCGGCAAAAGGTGGGGTTGTATGATAGAACCCACACATAATACCTCCAGCCTTTACTTCATAATTAAAGATGCCATCAAAATACATGTACCCGACAGAAAGGAAACACACCATCTTATTGGAAATGCAGTTGCCCCCAGGGATGAATTTGGCCCATTCTATTTCCACTCCAAGGGTTTAGGGCCTAGTCCTGCAGAACCTTAGTAAGACACCCTGGTGAGTAAGGGTGACTTGCATGAGTAAGGGGTTTGCAGATCTGGCCTCTTAAATATCCATCTATGTTATTTAATTTGAAAAGCATGTGCGTGGGAGGGAAGTTTTTACTGAAGTCTTTTGCTCTCAGTGTTTTGATCTTTACATAGATATTTTGCCTAAAATGTACATTTAGTTTTACATTTCAAGGTTTCTTTTTCATGTAAGAGAGGATTTGATTATGGCTAAAGACTGAAGCTGTAAAATGCTCCAGTCTTTAGTCAGAAAACGGCTCAGTGTTTATGCAATCCCAAATTCTTCCTTTTTAAATAAAATTTACAACCTTCTGAAATGGTTTGTACAGACCTCCCAAGCTTTGATTTCTTGCAGAGTTTTTGAAATGCATATTAGCCCTGAGACTGCTAACAGCCTGAAATAATTACACTCAAAGGTAGGTGTTAATGCCTTCGACATTTGCCTGCCAGTTGTCTTCATGCTTGTGAGAAATTTATGTACCAACTGCCCAAGATTTTACTGCCAAATTGTATTCTTTCCATTTCTCTTAAGAGTTAACCTCCATGCTATGGGTTTGCTCATTCATTTATAACAGCCATCCTTTCAAAAAAGTCCGTTTGTTAAGAAGGACATATGCGGGTGACTATATAATGTTACTTATTTGCAGGATGTGGGCCAGATTTTCAGCAAAAATTAGACACACAAATACACACAATTTGCATGCAATTGCATCTCCAATTTGCCTGTCAGTTACTACAGTGGTGTAGGAAAATCAGGCAATTGCACATTTACCTGGTATATTAGGTGCATTGGTTTATGCAATTACCTGAGTTGTGTGCATAGTTGCACTAATTGCACGCTCAGCTGAGGTATACATTTATGCATCTAAATTTGTCTGAAAAGCAGGTCCAAGTTACATTAGAACCATCCCAGCTGTGTTGTTAAATCAACTTTACGGAGGAGGATAACAGAGCTATTTTGGGCTAGAATTTTATCATTACCCAAGGGATTTAGACACCCAACACCCACTGAATGAATATTTTTGCCTAATGCGCCGTTGATTAATCTAATGTTAATATCTCTAATACACACAGATCATGTGAGACACATTTCTCAATCAGTGTACGGGGTCTTAAAATGAGATCTGCCAATTAATACATTTAGGAAGGAGTTAAAGAAGGGGATTTCACAGCCTTTTGTCTTTCTCTTTTTTCTCATTCCTATGGTGCATTACTGTATTTGGGCAATTAAGCTCCCAGGAAGATGGGCAATATTGTGTATAACAAAGCTATCAGTGCACCTGAATCCTGATCTGCAGCACCCTCTACTGGTCCTTCACTCAGTAGTTGTTAACTCAGATACCATGGTGATGGGCACATTAAAGATAAGTTAGACATTGACTTCCTAGAGCTGAAGAAATAATTATTTGATTCATTTCAGCCTTTAGTTCTGTGAATGTCTGGAGACATTTCAAATGTATTTATTATTTGCATTCTTTATTCAACACTGATTTGCAAGTCTCAAGTCCCCTCAGGAGAATAATAATTGGTCTGTGGCTCTTTTGTTGATCTACTGCTGTGAAGATTTGTACTATGAAATCCTCCCTATTGTGGTTAGCGTATGTCAGATCCTTGTTACATAGTGCCAGAAATAAACTGAAGGCCAAATCCTCAGGTAGTGGCCTCAGCTTCACCTGGCCCAGAGTTGTTGAGGAAAGTGGATCAAATAAGGTCTCTTGAATCCCTTGGGCTGGCAGAGGAGGAGACATCCTCCGCACACACTGTGGTGTTGTTTCAGGTCCTTGACTGGGATGACTCATTTCTAGCTAATCAATCCAGCGAGAGTGGTGAAATTTACAACTGAAGATAGAATTCAACTGTCGATGTTGCCAACTATTTAAACACTGGAGCCTAAAACTTGTTTGTGTGAGGTCCTCTGAGACCTTCAGACAGTGACATAGAAAGGTCACAGTAAGGGAGGGGCGGAGGTTGAATTGAAACTTCTTTGGAACTAGACCACAGGCGCGCTTCCCAGCTCTACGGCCAATTTAGTTGTAGCTTTGTGAGGCTGAAACATGAACTGGTGTTTACTAGGGTGTAGGCTGAGGCCATCAAACTCATTTCATTTGTGACTTAAGCCAGGCATTAAACATAGCTTCCGTAGACGTGAAAGGCCGATCCATGATGCCACCATTGCCCCATATGTATATTTGAAAGCAGGATGGGTTTTCAAAAGCAGTATCTAATAGCTTTAAAGCAGGGTGAGGCCACACTCACACTCTGATGCCTGGGGATTGGCCAAAAACCACAAAATAAAAACCATATAGAACATCACCACCCATAAGTCAGAGGCAGCTTTTGTTTCCTGGTGTATGACTTACACGAAGTAATGCAGCAGGGTACTTCCATATCTAGTACACTCACCATACAAATGCCTCGTGACTTTAATTCTTGTTTCCTCACTAGTATCTCTGCAAGTTCTCGTCTAAAAACCAGAGCGACAGCTGCACAACAGCCATTTCCATTTTAAAGGTGGTGGTCACCATGTCAAGTGAAGAAATATGTTCATTTATGACCAGTGGCTTTAAAGAAAAGCATGGGCACGTAAACTAGTGTGGCTCCAATGGAAATTAATGGAGTTGCACTGGTTTACAAGCAGGGCTAAATTTTGCATCTCTCACCCTAAAACACTCTTTCTCTCAAACAGGACCCAACTCTGCAATCCTGCTTACATTGAGGTTCTCCCTCAGGTTAAAACACAGCCAGGTGACACAGCTCCAAATTTGTTAGCCTGCCTCTTCAACTGTGTTAAGCTACCTCAACTGAGCTAAAAGAATTGAAAAACATACCCCTTTAGTCCATCAAAACAAGCACCTATAGATGGCATAATAACATACGAACCATGAGAACGGCCATACTGGGTCAGACCAATGGTCCATTTAGCCCAGTATCCTGTCTTCCGACAGTGGCCAATGCCAGGTGCTTCACAGGGAATGAACAGAACAGGTAATCATCACCCTGTCACCCATTCCCAGTTTCTGGCAATCAGTGGCAAGGGACACCCAGAGCATGGGGATGTATCCCCGATCATCTTGGCTAATAGCCATTGGTGAACCTGTCCTCCATGAACTTATCTAATTTCCTTTTGACCCCTGTTATAGTTTTGGCCTTCACAACATCCCTGGCAACAATTTCCATAAGTTGACTGTGTGTAATATGAAGAAGTACTTCCTTTTGTTTGTTCAAAACCTGCTGCCTATTAATTTCACTGGATGACCCCTGGTTTTTGTGTTATGTGAAGGAATAAATAACACTTCCTTATTCACTTTCTCCACACCATTCATGATTTTATAGACCTCTATTATATCCCCTCTTTGACATCTCCTTTCCAGTCTAAAAATTCCCAGTCTTTCTAATCTCTCGTCATACGGAAGTTGTTCCATATCTTTATTTTGTTGCCCTTCTCTGTACCTTTTCCAATTTTAATATATATTTTTGAGATGGTGTGACTGGAACAGCATGCAGTATTCCAGGGGTGGGTGTACCATGGTTTTGTATAGTGGCATTATGATATTTGCTGTCCTATCTATCTGGGCAGAATCAGGCCCAGACTAAAAACTATCTATAACCTAGTTTAATAGTTAGAAGTCAATGCCTCATATAAAGTCTGGTTCATAGCTCTGGAGTGAATGTTGATTTGTGCTTGGCAAATTCTGTTGGGGCTTTATTTTTTCAGGTGGCTAGGTGTTGGAATTAATTGGCTTGGTTTGTACGCTGCTCTGACAATTGCTGCAATTTTCATATCAGGGTCTGACATGTTAAATTCTTGAGGGTGGTGGTGGGGGGACAAATGTTAGAGGCTTTCAGCTTCTGAACAATTATAATTATCTGCAATCAGCATGCCCTTCTGTAGATACCAATGCTCAGAGAGAACGTGCTGAGTGAGATCTGAGTTAATAATAGCATTCAGGGAAAAACACATGGCTGTAGAGACGGAGCAGGGACATTTAAAAACAGTTTCTGTTTACAGGAAGGTGTTTTTTTTTATCCTGTATTCCAACATCTGCAACACATGTGTACAGCTTTTGATTTTGACTATCTGCGTATATCTTGAGGATGGGTGCTGCAGCCGACTCCTTGGCTTGAAGGTGAATGTGTGCAGTACACACAAGCTAGCTGGAAAAGAAATATGGCATGACATGCCATTGCTCACCAGTCACTAATGTTTTAATAACTACCATCCTCCTTAAGGACATCTCATTCTGATCCTTAGTCTAAAGAACAACTGGGGCCTCATGGGCCACATTGAGAAAACATTCACTTTGGACATCTTTCTGCTCACTGAATGTCTTTTCTATAGTAATTTTTTCTCTTCAACTTGGGGCTTATGGACCAGCTGTGGAAGATAGGAGTTTCATCTGCTCATTTTCCCCTTGAAATCTAGATCCTCTTCAACAGCATAATCATCTCTTCAGCCATGCCAGAAACACAAGGTGGTGATCTCTTGTGGGGAATGAGCTTGAAGAATAGGAGACCTCCTAGGAGCATTGGAGATGGCAAACTCTAGTACAGTGGTTCTCAAATTTTAGTAACCCGGGGACCCCCATTTTGATTTAAAATTTTGCCGCGGACCCCCAAGCCCCTTGCTCAGCACCAGGCCCCATCCCCACTCTTCCCCTTTCCTCAAGGCCCCACCCCACCTCTTCCACACCTGCCCCTCCTCTTTCCTGCTTCTTTCCACCCCCTCCCCTGAGCGTCCCCACCCCCCCATCTTCCCCTCCCTCCCAGCGCCTTCTGCACTCTGGGGAACAGCTCCCATCATGCAAGAGGTGCTGGGAGGGAGAGGGAGGAAGGGGTAGGAGTTGATCAACGAGGCCCACGGATCCCCAGGAGTACCCTCATCCTTAGACCCCAGTTTGAGAAATGCTGTCCTAGTAGCATGTCTCCAACTGTGGCCAGATAGGGACATCCTAGGTCATCAAATCCAGTCCCCTGCTATTGCAGGCATCTCTATCATATAATATTATTCTTGAATTTATCAAGCACCATCTCAAATCTAATTAGGTCGTGTGGCTATTGGAAGGCTGTTCCAAAACCACACTCCTCTGATGATTAGAAACTTTCTTTTAATTTCCAGCCTAAATTTATTCATGGCTAGTTTATGCCAATTTCTTCCTGCTTCAGAGGAAGATACAAGAAACCCCATAATGGACAATTAAAACTTTAAGATCCTGTTTAAATGAGGGATCAGAGAATCAAAATGTAGATAAAACGAGAAGTTATGAAGATAGCCATTAAGTTTAGATCCAGAGCCAAACTTTTGCAAAGTTCATGGGTGTTCTGACCTCGGGATTTGTTCAGGCCCATCTTTCATATACTCAAATGTGGACTATTAAGTTAAAAATACTTTCATAAACTTTTTCATGGTTGTGAAAGGAAGAATTTCCTCATATTTACAGCTAGATTTCAACAACTAAAGAGGTTTGGCTAATTAGGGAAACATCCAAACCTTTGAATTCCTAAATAAAACTCCAGATCTTTGTGGCACCTCCTCATTGGCTTGGGTGCAAAAGTCTCTTATAAAGAGAGGAAAGAAAATCAGAAGAAATATTTAATCTATGAGAATAATTACTCCCAAATAGATTGCTTTTCAGTGTTTTCTGTGAATCCTTAGCTAAGAAGCTGCAAGTTCGCTGAATTACAGAGAGAGTCAAGAGTCACATCACACTCTTATTTCTTATTTCCATCTTCATTACCCACTTAAATTTGGGGATAAATTCTATGAGCCAGATGGGCTCTCTGCTTAGACAAGTGGAGAGGTGAAAATTCCTTGGCGGTTGGAGAAAGTCCTGAAACCCATGGGACTTTGATGATGGAATGGCTTTGACCTGGAAACTATCCTTGGGCCCCATGGAAACAGCAGACCCTGCTTCCCTTCCATGACTGTGTGACTGGGACGTGGTTCCTTTGAGGTTTGGGTGAGGACTGAGCTGTAGGGATGTGGCATCTTTTGTTTTAGCTTCTGGAATGTTGGGAGCAAGCAGAGCAGCGTGGTGGGGCCAGTCCTGTCTGCATCTGGGTATTCCGTTTCCAGTGGATCCCTAGGGATGGGAGGCTGCACTCCTGAGGTTTAATCTGAAACGTCAGCTATCGGCTATTGTGGGATGTAAGATAACAGACTCACTGAAGCAATGGTCTGAGCCAGTGCGGCAGACCCTGCTTTCCTCTTCCAAACAGAAATCAAATTATGAGCTCAGCAAAGAAATAAATCATGCCCAAGGGATTGTTGCAAAGACGAATTGAGAGCCTTGCTTTCCTAGAGGGTGAACACATGGAACAGCAATCAGTCTGCTGTCCATGTGTAGGCCTTGTTGTCCCCCAAATGGCTAGTTATTAAGATATTTACGGTTAGTATGAATTTCCTCTACCGTAAATCCTCCTCCTCTCTACCTGTAGGGAAGTCATAGCAATCAGTGACCCAGCTCCATCAGTTAACATGGCAACCATCATGTTCTTGTAAAATGAAGATTGTAACAACTTAACATCATCATAAAAACAACAAGAGGAGGAAAAAATCCCTGTGCTGGTATCTGATAACTTGCTGTAACCAAGTGCTTGCATATTCTTTTCTTAGAAGGCTGGTAAATGGAAAGTTACATGGTTTCATTTTGTCACTGAGCAACTTATGAACTGTTTGCCAAATTCTGATCCTGATTATATGGTCTGGGTGTTAATGGGAATAATACCACTGTGGATTAGCAGGCATTCTGATCAGCCAAGCCAAGCATGTATCTTTGGGAGAATTGCTTCCTACTGAGATGGGGTGTACGTGATCCAGGGAGTGTAACTGCAGAAAAAAAGCAAGTTACCTGCATTTCTCGCTTAAGAAACACACACACATATTGATGCTCTATGAATCATGTTTAGGAAAGTGTCACTTGTATGATCCTTTGGGCTATGATGTCTCAGACCCTGGTACAACACAATCAATATGGCATAAAAGGGATTGGAAATAAATTAGTATAATTTAAAGAGACATTTTTCAGCACAAATTTAGCCACAAGTCTAGGTCTTGTGAGATGCACAGAAATTTTGCCAGACATTTTAATTCCTATGAAAACAGCGGTGAGGCTGTTCTTTTTTTTAAAAAAAAACCCCAAACACTGCCGCATTTTGCTAATGCATGAGAATCTGAAAGAGAAATCGACCAGAAAAGATGTCTCCACACTGCCCCAATGGGCACCCTGTCCATACATAGATAGGGACCATAAACTAAAGATGAAACTGACTAGCGTATTTTCGTTTGGTAACAGATTAGCCTCTGACCCAATTACTGTGATGTTATCAGACACTAATTCAGACCCGTACCTATTCAGTTCACCAGTGTTCAGATTGGTAATGGTATAGGTAGGCAGTAGCTGGCCATTACTAATTGGTGCCTGGGATTTGGAGAAATAGGAATTTGTTCCCTTCCTCTCCTTTTAAAAACCTGGGGAATTAATATATGTAAAAATGCTGATTATTTTAAAAACCGTAAGTGCTGAAGTTACTCAGACAAGCTCATAGGAAATGCAAAGCGGAATGTATATCATTCCATAAGAGATCTCATTTCCTCTCCGGAGCCTGCGGTCAAGCTGTCAATCACCAGTTTCTCCCATGAGTGGCAAGCCAATCATCCTGTTGCCCTGCGATAGCCTCAAATGGCTCAGTCACTTCCAGTGTTGAGGAGATGTAGTAGCTTGGAACAACTCAGTTCTTTTTTTCCCCCACTCCGTCACCTCTACAAAAAGGAGGGAGCACCTTCTCTTAGCCTGGCACATTTCCACCAGCCACTCACGAAAAGGAAAAGCAAGAGCAGCCATGTTGCCAACTGTGGCAATTTCACTGTGACCCTCCTGATATTTAGTATGTTTCTTAAAGACCCAGCTTCTGGAGTCCAGTTATTGTGGAGTAATCTTAGGGTTTTTTTTAAAGTAAGATTTTAGCCCTTCTGATTGCATAGAAAAGATTGATAATGTAGCCTGAGATAATGCACCTTCAGAGAGCCAGAAGACAAATAAAGAGAATTCAAAATGTATGATTTTAAAAAAATCTCAAGAATTTTAAGCCAATCTCATAATTACTGGATTCATGAATTTTGAATGTTTGCCACCATTCATGATATCAGGTATCACAAAAATCATGATGTTTTTCTTAAAGCCTGAGCTCCTGGAGTCAGGTGATAAAATGAGAATTTCAGCTTTCATTTTAAAAAAAATAAAACAAGTAAGTTTCTAGCCTTCACAGTTGCAGAGAAAAGTTTGAAAACATCGTCCAAAATGCTCAAAACCCAGAAACAAATAAAAGGATCCCAACATTGTTTTTTAAAAACTTCATGGTTTTTTAGCCATCCACGTGATTATTAGGGAACAGACATGATTTTTTGAGTCATGATTTTACTTTTGATTTGCAATACTGCAAGAAGTTTGCATCCTTCCCTGCCTCTTAAAATAAGCGTATTTAATAGCAAAATGCAGATTTGGGCTTTAATTGTTGTTCTTATTACTTTATTGCTAATATTTACAATAGCTGCTAGAAGCCCCACAAGATGGAATAATGAGAACCAGTCCCTGTCCTCCAGAGGTTACAACTCCAGGAGAATGAGACCTCCCATTATTCAGAAATGAGGCACAGAGGGTACGTCTACATTGCAAAACAACCCCCCTGTCTGCCCCCCCCCCCCCAAATCCTGTGACAGAGCCCAGGCCAGCTGACTCCAGTGTGTACAACAGGGCTAAAAATAGCTGTATAGATGGTCCCCCTTGGGCGGGAGCCCAGTTTCTGAGATCCACCCCCCTTGCCAGATTTCAGAGCCTCAGCGGGAATGTCTACACTGCTATTTTCAGCTCCAATCAGCTGGTCCAGGCACTGAGACTTGCTGTCGTTGGGTTTATTTTTGCAATATAGATGCCCAGAGAGACTGAGTGACTTGCCCCAGGTCACCCACGAAGTCTGTGGCAGAGGTGGGGGACTGAACCCAGATGGCCTGAGTCTCACTATAGAACCTTTGCCACAAGTTCATTCGTCCTCTCTATCCTCATCTTCCTTCCTCTGTTCCCTCCTCGTGTTTGTTCCCTCTTGTCTTAAATTAGATTATTAGCCTTTTGGGGTAGGACCTACATATAGCACACTAGCGCCCTGATTCGGAATGGAGCTTTTGGACACGCGTGCAAGACAAACACTAAATCATCATCATCTACATTCCCATTCCCATTCTTAATTTTTTTGCTTCCTCCCTCTATACTGTGCTGGGCAAATCCAGCCCACAGTAATGGCTGTGCCAGCCCATTAAGTCCCCTGGGTTTGCATCAGTGTCAGTGAAGGTAGAATGGGACTATCTTGCAGAACCACAGCTAGTATCAATATGCTTCACGGCACTATCATCTTACTGCTTTGGTGGTCTGTCAGATTGTCTGAGAAATGCACTTGAATGAAGGACTAGGCACTAAGATGAACGGGGGAGGGGAGGAAACCATACTCCTTTCAGCACCATCTTCTGACTGTCCTTTCAATTATTTTTTCTCCTAATTAGGAAAGGCTCTAAACAGCTACACATGCTCAGGAGCTGGTGCACCCAGAACGGCAATGCCTGGATTGTGTCACTAGATGGGGCTGTTATATACTTTATGAGACCACTGTACAGGTAAGGAGTATGACCAGCACAGGAGATGTTCTAAACACAAGATTCCGCTTTCTGGCTAAATGCAAAAATGCTTCATTGAGTTGAGTGTGAAAGTGGTGAGGTTTTGCTCTGTGGCGTCTTATTCTCCTTTACATTGTACAAATCTTTCACTGTGGCTGAGGTTTAAGGACAGATCATTTTGAACTCTGGAGTTTAGTTTATCATTAGCATTTTAATTCAAATAAGCAAAATATAAGAATTCAGATTAAACACCTATCGCTGGCTCTGCTTGGTAAATATTTGGATTGCCACAGACTGCTGCTATGCCAGAGATACTATTCTGAAAGACTGGTCCCAGGCAGGACCGAAATACTGCCAGACAAACTGGTGAGGAGAGATTCACTCCTAGATATTTTGCTTTAAAACTACACTGATGTGATTAATCAACAAACAAATAAATAAAAATCTATTTTAGGCTGGTTGATTTTTAAGCTGTACAGAGTAAAAGCCCATGTTGGTTTTACAAACTGGCATCAATTCTGCTGCGCTTTGCACTCCACGGAAATCTCCTTGAAGCCAAGTTATCGTGGGGTACAGGTCAGGGCAAAATTTCACCTATTGTATTCATTTTAGAGCATTTGATAGATCAAATTCTGCTCTTACACCCACTGGGGTAAATCCAGAGGCAGCTTTCTGTCAAAATCTATGGGGTTGCTCCAGATTAATGCCAATGCAACTGAGCAGAATTTGGCCCTCCAAAATCTCTGTTCAGAAACTGTTGCCTCTGAAGACACAATGAAGGCTGTTTTGGTGTAAGAATGGAGTTACCCCAGGGACTGATTTTGCTGTTTGCTTCCATTTTATCTGAGTCAGCTGGGGTTTATTTTGGAGGCTTTGTGAAGGTCAGAGAGTTCAGAGTTCAACAATGCTCCTCAGACTTAAATCATATTTTGACTTTAAGTTTTAAAAAAAGAAAGGAATTTGTCCTTCACTCTTAAGTCCCCTGCATTTTGAATTCCTGCTGTCATCTACTCATGTTTGTCACTTTAAACATTTTGTTTCTTTTCCAAACTGATCCTTCCCCATGCACTCCCCTGGTTTGCTCTTTCCATGTGTTACCTTGCAATTTATGCAGGTTCCCTGAGCGCCTTCACCGTTTCATTGGCACGTTTCTTCACTCCTGTATTTATTACATTCTCTGACTGTTTGCTAAAACAAAAACAAATAAAAGAAATGCCTAAACTCAGGTAAAAATTACTAGTGGGCCTTTCTAAATAAAGGCCTCTAGGAAGTCAAGTGCATGGCCAGTTAACAATCAGACATTTTTCCCCCACTACACTACTGATGCAGTATTAGTTTTGTGAAAGGCCTGACTTCAGTGCTGTTTTATCTTGAAGAACATCTAAATCACTTAGAAGTCTGTTGGCTGAACTCAGTAAATAAATAGGAGAAAGCTCACTAGTAGCAGTGAGTTATGGCTTTTCTGTCACTACTTTGTGGGACTGTATATATTAGCTGTGCTAACAGTGTTCTCTGTATTATGCATATGTTTTTTTAATTCAGCTCTGAAGAACTAAACGTGTGTCTCCCTCCACTCTCTGGAGTGTGGTGCTTTATAAACTAGTCACACTGTAAACTCAGCCTTGAATATCAGGATTATGTTTTACTATCAGTAATAGCTACAAGTATTTAGATGCAGCAAAGTCCTCTGATGTACAAAGGCAACGTCCCATAGAGAAACTTACACCCACGTGTGATTTGCTCATGGATCAGAAATCCTCACCCATTAATCACGCTATGGGCCAAATTCTACTCCCAGCTCCCACTGAACTCAATTGGGGTTTCACTGCTGTGGCAGAGAATAGAATTTGATCTCTTGGATTTGAACATGTAAAAATCTGGAAAAAAAATAAAAGCATTGCACCCAAAGTGCAATTTCTATACATCTGAATTGCACACAAAAGGGTCTGAAAGGCCATGTATACATATACTGATTTTATTCCCCCCACCATCATCTTTATTAAAAATAAATAAATAAAGGTTTTAATGCAAACTGGGGGGGGGGGGCAGGAAGAGAGAAAGTGAAGTCATGTCTATTGACCTTCATTCGCATACCTCTCTCTCTCTTCACCCCCCCCCACACACATACAAGGAGAGGGGGGCTGCAACATGCATAACTTGTATAATAGTCGGCCCATATCTGTTTTCTAAATACTGATTGTAAAAAGCAGTGTCAGCTTTCAAATATGTATATTTTGAACGACTCGCATTTGCCACCTCATGCCTGAACAATAATGCTTTTTAGTCCCCTTGATTTCTTTTTATTCAGCATTTCACTGATCCGAATTTTTATGCTCAGCTACAAAATGTACGTTCTTTATAAAGCTAGAAGAATGTCTTTATCAGTTCTGGTCTATTCTCTCTGATAAACACAGAACGAGGTTGTTTTTATTATAACCTGTTATATTCATTGATAATATTTTATTTTGTTTTTAACCTAAAACACTGAAGGCAAAAGCTCTGGTGTAAATAAAAATGCTTTTTCTTTGCCTGACATCTCCTTGCCTGTTCAAACCAACGTCAACGCTTCCCTTTATTTCACTGATGCAGGTTGAGAGGTCAGAGCTGAATCATGAAAGGTTCTGCAAGTCCCATTGACTTCACTGCCTAAGAAAGCAAGTCTACTTGTCATTTACTTGATCCACTACCCCCCTATTTTATGGAGCAGATAGTATTTGTTAAAAGTGTAGGAAAAGGCTCTGTTCCCTCCAGCAATTAAATACTCAAGTACAATCTGAATAACTCCTTGTTTGACCCCTTCTTCTTTAGATTGGAGATGATTGCTTGTTCAGTTGGCCTTGTTCCCAGCTTGATTGTTAGGAGAACTAGTTGAATGTTTTCATTCAAAATTTTCATGCGAACGTTTTGATTCTCTTGAAATCTTCCTTTTTTTGAAAACTGGACAATTGTGGTTTGTTTGCTTGTTGACGGGGGTGGTAATTGTTTTTGTCAGTTTTCCTTTGCCATTTTTGTTTTTTATTTTTCATTCTTTCTTTTTTTTTTGTTTTCAGTTTCTGCCCCCCATTGTCAATTTTGATTGCTCATTAGTCACTGGGTATGATGCTTCTAAACCAAAAAATGTGTACAAGTGACAATATTCAGTTTCAAATTTTGGAAAATTACAATTTTGGAAAGAGAAAAAAATTAGAAAATTAAAATAACCAATACATAACAACATATTATTAATTATTAATAATAATTCCACGGAACCAACCTTCAATAATGTTGAAATGTTCATGAAAATTATTTTTGATTTTTCAACCAGTTCTATTTGTAATCATTAATGAAGGAAATCCTTCACTCTTCAGATCCAGCAGACTAATACGGCTGCTACTCTGAATACTGTGCATGGTGCACAGCAGAAATATCATTTCAATATGAGTCAGATTCTGCACCATTGCAGTCGGTGGGATCTTTGTCATTGATTTCCATGGGCACAAGATCAGAACCTACCTACACACTTCACAATTGCCACTGCTGATATTTTTCTCCTGGGCCAGGCTCTGAGTGATTCCTTCCAGTAATTTCCTTCCCCTTCAGTTTGATTTGATACTGCTGCATTGCCTGACTGCTGGGAAGCTTGAAACAATCCCAGGTTCATAGAGAGTTCAGTGCATGTAGCATCATGTAGCACCCTCAAACACGTCATTGGTATAATGTCCAAAATGTTTCAAAGTTCCCCCGTGAATTAATTCCTTTGAGCAATTTAATAATTGAGGATTAAAACAGTGTATCTGTGGCTTTGAGATTAATTTGTAGCTAGACCAGCTCTTAAATTCCCTTTGATGCATTTTTCACATACTATGCACCAGGCAGCTCTAAACAGACAGCAGAATTCATTGTCAATTTGCAAAGACTTAAAATAAATATATTTGAAGCTATTAGAATTTGGGAACCTGAGAAAACTATAGCCATTGGGATGGAGGATTAAGGTTATGGCTGAGATAACCACTCAGGCACATATTTAACTCCATCCCTATTCAGCAAAACCGTAAACACATGTTTTGCCTAATCATGTGCTTAAGTCCCATTGATCATGTAAAACACTTTGTTAAGTAGGGATCAAACTAAGAATGTTCTTATGTGCTTTGCTGGCTGGGGCCTGTGACAATTGGGCTGAATTGAAGGAAGTTTCAGATCCCAATGATTAGAAAGAGGCACACCTTTAATTTTTAATATAAAAGTTATTTTAGGGTGGCCATACCCTAGTGTCAAGTTAGGCTGGAGGCCTTCCAAGATATTGGGGACCAATCTTTGTTCACCAAACACACCTCTTTGGCTTCCTTTGCCTTCAATGGGGAGGGGTGGAGTGTGTGTGTGTGGATCAACTCTTCACAGGAGATATATTTGCTCAAGAGACACTAAGAATGGGCCCAACTGTCAGATCCAAATCTGGATCCAATCGTTCCCAAAATCTGGAGATTTGGGTTCCACTCATATGATAGAAAAGGGGTGGCTTGTAAACTTCATATACATAATCAGACTTCCCCAAAGTGCAAAGGTGTCCAGATATGGGAGCATGCTGTAAGAACCATGCATAGAAGAAGGATCAGAAATCAGCAATGTCATAATGGAATATGCTCACCTGATTTAAATATGATCCCCGATCATTGGTCAAGGATCAATTAAGATAGGATCCCTGAATCAGTAGCTATAGGTCAAGAGTCCCAGAAAGTTGGGATACAGGATCCATACAGTGGAGGGAACCATCACAGAGATTTACCATGGGAGTTGGGGAGATGGATGTAACTCTAACAAGGTAGGGATGCCAGGAGAGCCTATGGCATGGGGTGGGGGTGAGGGGTAGGGATTGATTTGTTGTTGGGTGCTCTTTGGCAGAATTAGATCAAGGCTCCATTTAGATTTAATCCCTGACTGTCAATGCCTCTAGGATGAAATGTACCATTTACAAAGGGCCAATACACTCAAAACAGGGCTTCAGTGGGTCTTCAGAGATGCACTGGCTTTGTGTTGGCCCTCTGTACTGGATTAAACTTCACCTCTAGCAATTCTGAATGGATGCAGATCATTCTCTTTCAAGTCCACTTTCTTAGTTTGTGCTGTGTTTCTTTCACACTCAGACAGCAGTCTTGATTCTATCTTGTCCAGGCATACTTAAATTCTGCAAACTATTAAACAGAGAGAGGAAGAGAGATCCAAATCCTTTTAGATTCAACGTATTCTTTCATATCGCAAACAGAACCATTAGAACCAGCATTCCAGAGCTTCCAAAAGTCGCTATTAAAAAGCATGTCATAGGCACCCTGCTAAAAGTTGTCCCCTTAAATATATAACATGATACATTGTTATATATGGACGCAAAAAATTTCAAAAGCACCTAAGGCCTAGAATTGTCCAAGGTGTTTAGGCTCCTAAATTGATTTCAGTGGGAGCGAAACCCCTTTGGTGATCTGAGCCTAAGAAAACTAGGAACCTAAATGCAATTGAAAGGGTTCTAAGGTATTTTTGAAAATGTTATGCAGTATCTGTATTTACCTCTTTAGAAGGCTCTCAGTTGAGTTCAATGGACTTTAGATCAGGCCCTGTTTGTGCAGCTCCTGCTTTGCTTGAATTTTCTGACAAATTATTTTGACCGTTTTTGATGGTCTCTTTTAAACGTTATCATTAGTGTCCTATTCAGAGAGATGGCATCGAAGAGATTGCCCACCAAACGGACAGAAGCAATATTTAGAATTTATTGAATCACATATTCATTTTCGAATGTAATCAATAGCAAACTAAATCCAGCCCACCTACTTTTTTGTGGTACAAATAAATCTGTCCATATGAGGTTTAAATGTGGATTATATGGGAAAATTGCAGATTAATGCATATGAGGACTAAGCAAGCATTAATGTGTCATCTACTAATATAAACAGGAAAACCAATGCCTTCCCTGCTTATTGGTTTAGTGAATAAAGCTAAGTTAAGGCCCTTGGTCTTATGCTGAAAATATCTCCATGAATTCTAATAACATATTGTAAACAAATGTGAGTCATAACCTTTCCCCCCAATGGGAAAATAATACTGCATTTGGATATAAGAACATTTGATATTAGGAAAAACATCCTTTGAATTAGTTTGGCAGGAAAATATTTCTTGAAGTTTGAATTTTTTTTTTAATTGAGCATGTGACTGAAACCACAGGTTTTCCTTTCAAATGCATGCTGCTGTTTTTAAAATGAAATCATAGGTTTCAAAGACTGACAATGCTTTTAACATGGCAGATTAAGAATGGCCCTTTTGCTCTATAATTATTGGATACAAAAGGAAGGACTTCCCCCCACATTTTTTTTTTTTTTACATTTGTTCATTAAATCTGTCTCAGACCACCTACACAAAATGAAACTTGGAGGTCTCTGCTTAGCTCTTTGGGGACAGGCGTCTATCTCCTCCACAGTTTTACTCCCAGTAGTTAGCTATATATATATTCCTATCTTTCCTGGATATATTTCTCTTGAGAGGTAGAAAAGCTGAGTAGTTAAACAGAGACAACACTAATTCTTCTTTCCCAAGACCCATGGCTTAACTCCTACCTTCCGTTCTAACTGCAGGGAGTGTTAGCTCAGACCCTGCTGCCCAGTAATTTAAACCAAAATTACAACACACAGTTTCCCATAATTTGCACAAATGGGATATCAGAAAGGTCCCAAGATGGATCTGGTAGAGAAAGTGAACTGTCCTCAATCATATCCCTTGACAAGGTGACCTCTGCAAGGTCAGGCTGGAGGGCACTTGAAGAGTGGTTTGGGGAAATTTTCACCACAGCTGCATGCTCACACCTGGTCTGTGCAGAAATGGAGGACGCTGCTTACAAGTTGGACCAAACTATGAGCCTTTTCATTTCTTCCAGCAAAAATGCACACATAAGGTGTTGCAGGCAGTGTTTGCATCAAAATAGCTTTAAACCATTTTTACCTTCCAGCCCTGCTTGTTTGCAGAAGGATACATGTGCCACTTTTTCACACTGGGATTAATCAATGTGCCAGTATAAAAGATTAAAGATATCTGGGTGACATGACCGAGTACAACTGATTCCTATAACTCAAGAGAATTCACTTGCAAAATATGATCTCTGTCCCTGCATGTGATTTATCATCACACAGATGTGATTCTTTAGGGAAATAAAGGCAAGCTGCCACATCAGCAGGTGTGCAGAGATGCCATGTTACATGGTCGATCTAGCTATCAGAGCTAGCTGAATACTGCCTAGTGTTTGTGCATTTTTATTCCAGTTCCAAATGGCTGTTCCATTCAACCATGCGCATATCTCCCATTATTCGTTATTGTCAAATTAGTGCACAAACACATTCCGTTTGCATGAATGTCTGGGAAATAACTGCTCTTTGTGGGTGAAATACACTCCCATGCAGAGCCCGGGACACATGAACCACTTAAGCCCTCAAGTTTAAGCTCAAGGTAGTACTTACTTAGGTCTTGCTCCGTAGAGGGTGAATTTGAATCATAACGAATATAGTGTGAACCTCATAGCCTCTGGAATCTATTAATCTGTCTGGCTCCCGTACCAGCTCCTTTTCCAGTCAATATCCCATAATTAGGTTCCATATTACATTTTTTTCATGTACATATATATATATATATATATATGTTAATGTACCATTTAATCATGGTTTTTATAAATTTCCATGCCTAACCACTTTTTACATGCAAGGTAATTGCATCTTTTTTATATATATGTATAATTAGAATAACCTGAACATGCACACAAATAGGGTCCAGGCCAATGAACGGACTGACAGCCTATAAATCTCTCTATATACCCTTTCCAAATAGATTTAAATGAATTCATTTTTATTAGCGTGCTTGGAAAAAAATGAACCCGAAACCAAGTCCAAACAAATTAGGGTTTATTGCTGTTCTCTAATGCTAAAGAGAGGTTTGATGGATTGAAACCATTTTTTATATTGAAAAATAAAGCAAACAAATTATCCTGGCTTAAAATTTGCAAACCATTTTCCCCTCCTTTGTGCTATGCAATCTGAAACAGGTGAGATAATAAACACAGACTTCAAATCTTCTCATGAAGAAGGCCAAGCAGCATTTTTGACTTCATTACCAAAGCAGACTCTCAGTTGCAGGGTTTTCTGATGCTTTCACAGATAAGGATTAGGGTCACAAGGGAATTTGTGCCCTGATCCTGAACCACTGATGTTAACGGGACAGTCTCTGGTGTCCTAACTGGTATTGAATAGCACCTTACTCCACAAGGAGTCCTGTTGACTTCAGTTTGTGAAGGAGGTTGCTACTGAACATGAGGAATGGTCCTATAATACGGGCCCAATGGAAGCGTTGTCAGTGACTTCAACGGCTACAGGATTAAGAGCCTCGGGAGCACTGACTTACTGCTTCCTGATTTCTTTTAATTGAGTATCATTTGTTTTTACTTTGTTTTCTTTAGGCTTCTTTGGTTGTCTTTTTGCTGCCATCCCAGTTTACGTGACATCATGAGTTTGGTTATCCAGTGCCATACACGACACCTCCTTACTGTGTTTTGTCTTCCTTAAAGCTTATGGGCCCAGTTCCTCAGGGGGGTAAGCCAATGGGGGTTGAGGGTTCTCAGTGTCTCACATGATCTCCCAGAGTCTCAATGAGCCCCTGCAACTGTTAGTTCATTACAGCTCCTTTTGAGGAATATTTTATTAGACCCATTTTACAGATGTTAAACAAAAGCACAGAGAGATTAATTAATTGATTTTATTTAATTACCTATTATTTGCATTTCAGTAGTGCCAGTTGAGCTCAGTGCCCCGTTGTGCTAAGTCTCATAGGAAGAGACAGTCCCTGTCCTGAAGAATTTACAATCTAAATAGACAAGACAAAAGGTGAAAGGGGAAACTGAGGTACAGAGCAGTGATGTGACTTGCCTATGATCACAGAGCTGGGAATACAACCCAGATCTCCTGCTTCATCCTTTAGACCACCCCTAACTCCTGTATGTGCTTAGTTTACTTATTTTAATTTAGATAATATTTTAGCATTTAATTACTTGCCTGAGGTCATTCAGTGACAGAGATCCCAGATGTCATCTATGTGGGGTTTTGTGGTCCCTTCCATCACAATTTTTCTTTTACCAAACTTATCTCTCAGGTGCCAGCTCTTCCACTGTGTCAACAATCCCCTAATTTGTGGGACCTAATCTTGAAAATGCCAATGGAGTTGCTGGCAATGGTGGTAATATAGATAGCAAGGCTGGGGCTTTGGGGGTACAGGACCAAATGGGTCCAGTAGACAAAGGAAGAGGAGACAAGAGAGAGGAAGTATTTTACAAATACTGGTTCACAGCAGGGAAATATATACAGAAATGTTTTTTTGCAGCAAACTGACAGTCACTTTGCTTGTCAATTCCACTTCATTGCATCATTTCAGAGACTCTTTACTTTAAAAAAAACTTTATTTTTTTTTTGATTATCCTTTCTGTCCTGTGCTGGTTATAAGGCTTTTTACAGCCTTAGCAGAACTGGAAACTATTTCCCCCTTGCACCTAGCAGTCATTCACTCAACGAACAGTCAATAAACATTTTCATGCCCCAGAGGCAGTTGCCAATTCCATGTATAGGATAGAGTGAGTCCAGCTTCCATATGCTGTATGCACTTTCTTTTCCTATAGTGCATTTGCAGATAGGCAAATAAAGTCATTCAGCCCTGACTTGGGAACTGAGCTGTATAAAAAAACAAGCTCCATCTTAAGAACAAGACATGGCAGATACGTATACTGTGGGTTCAGGTCAAAGTTACGTCTAATATTTCAACTTCAAGTGATGTATTCTATGCCACAAATGCCGTATATATCACTATGATCAACGCAGGAACGACAAATGTCATATGTTCACCAATGGGTCTCTGTCGGAGGTGGGAAGTGATCACAAACACCACTAAGAGCCTTCCAGAACAAGACCTCTTAATCTTACTGCTCCACACAGACTTTTCTGATCCAAGAGGCGACTCCCTATGCACTCACATGAATTCTTGATTCCAATATTTGCTTGGTTATTTTTCTTTATCTCCCTGCTTTCTCCATTAAGTTATTCCACCGGGAACGATCATCATTCATTGGGTCAGCCCAAGTTGTCCCCCAATCAGAGCACTGGCAGCACTTCACTTATTAGTCGGCCAGCTCATGGGATCTTGGCAACCTCTTTCTTTCTGTGAGGACAGGGTCCAAGCTGTTCTTTGATGTTGTCAAGCCATGACTTCCACTGGTCTCCCTGCTGATTTCTTTGCTCTTTCTCCCTGGGAGCATAAAGCCACAGGGAAGTTCCTACTATTGTATCAGGCCCGCTGCCAGCATGGCTTCAGTCTTTGTTACTGTGTTCTGCAGACAGTCTGTCCAGGCGAGGCTTATAATTGGGATGCTTTTCTGTTCTGCGAATGTCATGGATTTCAGTTGGACACGTTTTTACATCCACGTACCTATCAATGTAACTTTTGTAATGTCGACTCTCTCTGAAATCAGAAGGCATAATAATAACCCAAGTAAAATGTAGAGTTCAAAAGTTACCCTGAACTGGTTCTATATTATCTGTATTTGGAAACATAGAAGACAGGATGAAATCTGAATTTCGGAGTTGCTGATTTATTTCCATTAATTCAACCTCAAAGTTTGAAATACATGGAGTAAACAGATGCCATTCCCTAGACCTTAGACAAGATGGGTGACATCCTGGCCTCATTGAAGTCAATGGCAAAACTCCCATTAATATCAATGGAGCTGATTCCACACTGTTACTTATTTTCTTGCTTTATTTTATTGATCTTTCACTCTAATACTAAAGAAATGCAAGTATTCTTTTCCAGCACAAGTCTTTGTACCCCATAATCTCTATTGGATTCAAAGTACTCCATATGTGTTTAAAAAAAAGAACAAGCTGGGGGAAAAAACAGTTAAGCTATATAAAAATGGTCTGTGAGATTTATAAAACAGCCATGTTTGAAAAGAGAGACCCATTTAAATAGTAAAGTTAAACAAAGCACACATTTGTGCTACACATAAGATTAATAAATCTGCGTATTGGAGACCACACATTTTGGGAGCTCAGATAGCATCATAGACCACTCAAGCTTCACTCCGTGGTTACCATGATGTCCCTTTGATGCTTTTATAGAAGCTACCTGAGTAGTATCACAACCTATAGAATCTGTAGAAGCAGCCAGTTTTGATGTGATAGAAGGGATATGGAATTATCCCATTCTCGCAGCATTATTCTGACTAACTGACTAAAAACTGTTCATAGTGGAAGGAATTTTTGTTTCCTTCAGGCTGACTTGGTGGCAACACACAGTGTTCTTCCAGTCCAGGTCTTGTTTTTGCCAGAAACTTTTCCAGCAGCCTTACTCAGACTGTTTAGAAATAGTGGTGTAACATGCATTCAGAGAGAATACAAGTAAATGAACAATACCTTACTTAACACCTTTACATTTTTTAAAGCACTGCAAAATTGAATGAATCTTCAACCGCCCCTACCCCCCCAAGAGATTTGAACGCCTGTAAGATCATCCGTGATGAGCAAACACAGCCACAGCATGTTTAAAAGACTCTCCCAAGACCACACAGTGAGTCAGTTGCAGTTAGGATTTGAAGAACTCAGAACAAGTCCTGACTTCCAAGGTCTTGCATTTAACACTAGACACCACACCGTGGTACATCTAGTACCAAGAACAGAAATAACACAAGCAGCTTGATAATGCGTCATTGGCCAATCTGAGACTAGAATGGAGGAGTTCTTTTTACCGGTTTTATGCTTTGGCCACTAAACCATGCTGCCTATTACATCATGGCTCTGACCCCTTCTGCCAAAGCAGGATTGTTCACACTAGCCTATTCTCCAGTGCCTTGTCAATTCCAGTTCTGAATGATTCAAGTGATGAGAGTTCCATCACTTCATCTGGGAAACTCTTTAACTGTCTAATAGCTCTCTCAGGCCAGAATGGGGATTTGTGACACCTGCACAGTATACTTAGCCTGAGAACTTTTTGAAATTAATCAAGGGTCAGAAGCACTGGGCCAAAATTCTGTCCTTGACATAACAGGTCTGTTGGTTGTTAGAACACAGAATTGGGAGCTGGATGATTTGGGGGATCTGACCCTGGCTAATGCATCATTTAATTGGGTAACCTTTGGCAAGTTCTTGACCTCTGTCATCCCAGCTGGAAAACTGAATAAACAGCAAGACCTTCCTAAAATCCTGCTTGTGTATCTAAATCGAGCTTTCTCACTTAGATGAATAAGAACCAGATCATATGGTCTGTGCTTTATTTCCTTTTCAATTGGCTGAAATGACAGTGAAGACTGATCACTCACATAAAGCAGATTTTATGTCGGCTCTGCTTTATAACATGTGTTCTCTTGCACTTGAGAACATGGGTTAATAATATTGTTCTTTCTGAAAAGATTATAGCTCTCTGAAACATTTCAGACAAACATCCTAAGAAGACTTAGCAGCTTCAATATGTTTGACTTGGAATCAAACTTGATTTCTAATTAGACAGTCTTCAGCAGTCTGTCAGAAACCATCGTGACCTGCCAATTTTCACACCTTAGGCTAAAAAAAAAAAAAAAAAAAGATTTATTCCCAATAAAAGTCACAAAAAATATCCACTCATTTCTACCATTAGGAAATTCCCAACATGTTTAAGTTGCTCCTTCTCCATTCAAATGCATGCACACAGGGCCGGCTCCAGGTTTTTCGCCGCCCCAAGCAAAAACAAACAAACAAAAAAAACAAACTTCCGAATGCCGCCCCTGAAATTGTGCTGCCCCAAGCACATGCTTGGTTTGCTGGTGCCTAGAACCGTTCCTGCATGCACATGAAGAACTAAGATCCTGATCCCAATAAGTAACTGTAAGAATCCAGTATGAAGTGAAAACTTTTTAAATGTATCTGAGATTCCATAGAAAATGAAACAAAGATTCAGTACCTTTAAACAAGTTTGGATCATTTAAAATAACCCAAACCAGCATAAACCAGTGTTTTATCTGCTTAATTCAAAATATTGTAATTTTAAAACCAAAATCTAAGGGGGAATGAGGAAAAATACCAAACAGTGTCTGGGCCAAATTCAGTGCCAGTATAAACTGTATAATTCAGTTGCAGCTTGAATTGGGGGCCCATATTTTTTTAAAAGAATCCCATCACATGCCACGATATTTTCTCTCCAAATTTTGTTGACTTAGATTTATTGTTGTTCTACGCTAGACCCAAAATCATCTCAGATATGTCAGCCTGTGCATAGTTTTGTAGTACGAAGCTGCGTACCAACGGCTTTTAAAATAAAAGATGGTGAGAAAATGAAAAAAAATAATTCTGACAATTTTCAGCAAACCGTTTTCCCCCGATGGTTGTCAAAATTTCATTTTGAAGGAAATGCTCCAACTCATTTTTCTGTTTTTTATTTTCATTTTATTTATTACTTTTTTTTTCTTTTATTGGGTGAAAGGACTTGATTCTGAAGCCTTACTCAAGTAAAATTCGTATAGACTTCCTAACAGTTTTGCTTGAGTAAGGAGTGATGGATTTGATTGCATCTTACGATGAGTTACATTGGAACTCTGGTCAGGCTGTGAAGGAATTCCGGAGCTGCGCACTGAAAAGATATAGACGAAACCATTTGCATTGAGGAAGCTGGAGAATGAGGTTTACAACACCAAGCTGTGTTTTAAGAACTGATTGATGACTTAACATTTTATTCATGGCTGACATATGTGTAGTAAAGTTGCATGCATGCCTTACTGTTCAAGACCAGAATTTTCCAGAGATCATCACTCACATTGTGCGCTTGTCATTTCTGAAAATCTGTTCCTTATTTAGGTGCCTCTGTCGGAGCAGAAATCTTTGAAAAATGTGGCCCCTGATCTACAAAACATACAGTGCTATTGAAATGTCCCGGAGTGTCATCACTGCATAACGAACAGTGGCATAGCACTGGAATGCAATTTCTCCCCCTACCACCTGCCAATATGCTTCTGAATCCATCCTGAATGGAAAGGATCACTTCTAAAGGTAGTTCTGTTTCCTAGTCTATACAATTCTTTGTCTTTCTCCAGAGACTGCCCACAATGTCTTGATGGTGGTGATGATTTTGAGATGTGGGCATCTGTTCACTAGGGACTAGGCTTGAGACCAACTAGCTCTTTTCACAGAGGCTAATGAGCAACAGCTATCGAATGGTAACAATTTCTGTGTCAACCTGGCCTGGATTCAAACTTGTGAGAGAGAGGTGAAAAGTATCATTATATTCCCTGACCTTTTAGGTCATCAAAAGCTGATTTTTAAAAAATAAATTAAGGGCCTCCATTTATAGTGCTGCATGGAGAGGACAATTTTTCATTACACAGATGGAAAATGTGAAGGAAGGCCTGTGAAAAATGGGATTTTGGTGGTTTTTTTCATTATTAATGTTCACAAAGGGCTAAATTTCACCTCATTCAACACTAAGCAGAAATCTCCTTCTCTCTAGTCCTTCATTATTCCTTTGTGAAAAATAACAAATTTCCACCCTGGAATGCACAACACATTTCACATATTTTCCCCATGTGAAATTTTGCTTTTTTGGGTTTTTTTTTTTTTTTTTAATGGGGAATGGTAGAAATTTGAGAGGAAACAGAAATATCTTTGCTTTTAATGACACTGACAGAACTAGATGTGTCTCCATTAATTTGCTGCTGCTTCACATTTTTATGCACCACTCTGTCTCCTTTTTTTGCTTTTAATAACCTTCAGATGCAGAAGAAAATGTTGTTCATTGTCAGCCACAGTGATTGTAGAGCTTGACATGCCAGTGTATGTTACATGCCTGTAAACTGGCCTGCTGGGACTTTTCAACACTTAATCAGAACATCTGGTACAATAATGTACAATAGGGCCCAGTTCTGAAGACCTTTTTCAGCTGTTACTCAAAATTCCTATGGACTTCAACCGGAGTTTTGCCTGATGAAGGTCTAGGTGAGAACTTCCAGAGTTGGTCAATGCTAATAAAATTAGCGAACCTGACCTTGCTTTCTCTGCTAATAATTTCCTTGCAGGTACTATGACATGGGACCATTCTTCCGTTGTAACGCATGGGCCAAATCCTGCTCTCCTTGCTCAACTGCATCGTTCCATGGAAGTCAATGGGTCACACACCGGCCCATATTATGGCTCCTTTGAGCTGCTCCAGCAAACAGTCTAAAGTCTGTTGTTTGTGCCGGCAGTTAATTGCATCTGCCACAATGTGGGAGACTCACTGGAGATCAAGAAGCCTCTTGGAAGATCCCACGAAGAGCAACATTATTTTTTTCTAATAAAATAACCCAGTAAATTCATATTTGGGAACTTATAGTAGCATGTACACAACTTGTGTGGCAATCGGTGTCATTGTCTGATAGGTAGCATTTGTTCTATATTTGGGCACCAGAACCACACAGCAATATTTTGGAGTTGTCTCCCCCCAAATTAACCCATAGACAACACTGATATCAGAAAGCAGCTGTCTGTACTTCAATATTACATGGAGCTGATCAAATGAGGGGGCATCAGGCTTTATGTCAGTCTAGCTTATTACCCATACCAAATCCTTGATTTTATAGAGTCTAATTCTTTTGAGATGATAAGTGCTTCCTGCAAGATACCAAACGTGTTAAATGTTCCATTCAGGATGGGGCCCATATGTTTAACAAAGGAGTCTCTTCTTTTAGGACCAAACTCTTAAATCCTTACTCAAGAAGATTCCCATTGATATCATGATCTGTCTCCTAATTAAGTCATGTGCATAATCCCCATTCTATCAACATTCCACTCCCAAAAACTCAATAGCCAGCGAGAAATGAATGTTTGGATTCATTCTTGTTTTTCCTTACTGGACGTTTATTTAACACCGGAAAGATTATTAAAGATGTTATCATCTCAGAGAGAGTTCACAGGGGAATTTCTCTCTGACTGTATTATTATTCCAAACACAGTCGGCTGGCTGTTATCTTTACCTAATAAATGTATATTAAACAGGCAACACAGCTCAACTGTTCACTGACCGTAATTTCATTTGGATTTTGATATAATGTAAATATCATATTATCATCAGCTTTGTTCAGTTTAAAATGGTTCTACCTTTCCTTGCTTATCTGATAATCCTTTAGGTAATGGCTCATTGTCACCTTTTGGATTAATGAAATTTTAACTGAAGTTCTCTTTTAGTATTTTCAGCCCTATTTTATTTGTGCTTCTTCCTGCTGAATTATTAGGTCTGTTGGCGATTTGTATGGACAGTTACCATTTAAAGATCATATTCTGTTTGTAGTCCCCATCCCTGGAGTAGAAGGTAGAGCCATGCTCCAAGGGATTGGGTTATTGCAATGGGCTTTACCTGGAACTACACCTTAGGACCACCCAGAAACTACAACTAGTGCAGTATACACAGAAAACTTGTTTGCTTATGCTTCTTGCCCATGAACTGGTTTCCAATTCATTTCCGTTTGCATTTCAACATATTGGTTTTAACCCACAATGCCCAGGACCGCCCAGAGGATTCAGGAAGCCTGGGTCCTTCTGCTCCAGGTCTTTG
The DNA here is from genome assembly GCF_013100865.1 of Trachemys scripta elegans. NCBI lineage: Eukaryota > Metazoa > Chordata > Testudines > Emydidae > Trachemys > Trachemys scripta. The sequence goes on along the minus strand of NC_048310.1, from coordinate 9,042,189 downwards.
GGGCACTTCGGCGGCGGGTCCCAGAGCGAGTGAAGGACCCGCTGCCGAAGACCCAGAGCGGAAGAAGCCCTCACTGCCAAATTGCCGCTGCTCCGGGTCTTTGGCAGCGGGTCCGTCACTCGCTCTGGGTGTGTTCGGTGGCACTGAAGGACCTGCTGCTGAAGACCCGCCGAAAACTCTCGTGGGGGCTCCTGCCGGGCCTGGGGCAAATTGCCCCACTTGTCCCCCCCTCTGGGAGGCCTTGACAATGCCCTCAATGGTTTAGATCATAGGTACCTCCGAGACCATCCCCTTGTGAAATCAGCTGCTGCAGTTGAGCCCCTTGTTTAATTGAGATGGTTTGCGTGCAGGGGGCCAGGCTCTCAGCTAGTATAAATCAGCCTAGCTCCACTGACTGTCAACAGAGCTACACCAGTTTACACGAGGTGGGAATCTGGCCCAGGATATTTTCAATTTTAATTTTCATGCATATAACTAGACCTCCAGATGGATTTTTAAAAAATAAATCAATACAGCTAATAAATAAAAGCTGCCCACCCCCCACTGATCATCATCTGGCAGAGGGTCCTGCCTACCAATTCCCACATACATCTCTTCTCTCTCGTCTTCTCCTCCTTGTCACAGATGCAACAGCCAAACCGTCATGAGCATCCCAGTTTCTTCTTACTCACTCATTCTTTCTTTCAGAAACTTGTTTTCAAGTGAACCTGTTCTCAGAGAGGCAGTACCAGGGAGGAGCGATTTAGGTTATGGGATGGAAACCGTGGAAGACTCAGCATTTTTGCATGATTTTTGACCCCGCACCAGTCATCACTTGTCAGTTTGTGGGTAGTTTTACTTTGAGTTGTGGTTTCATTTGAGCCCAAATGCAGAGGGATGAGAACTCAGCACCCACCAGACTGGAAGCTACCAAATAGCTCAGAGGTTTGTTTTGGACCACAATCAGTTCAGGCATATTCTAAACTTAAGGTGAAGAAGAGTGTGTGTGTGTGTCTTTCTTGTCATTTTCATGCACAAGATGCTCACCTTCATAGTCCTTTTACATCTCCAATTCTGCCAATGTTTTCTTAGGCCCACTTCCAAATCTGCGACTTCAGGAGAATTTGCCTTAGTTTGAGAAGCACCAGCCTTTGATCCCAGCAACCAAGGTCTTTATTTTTTTAAGATGGTAATTAAGTGAATTTGTAATGGAAAGTTTTTGCACTTAATGGTCCATTAGGTGTCTGAAAAGCTCTGTTTAAAAAACCAAACCAAACCAAAAAAGCACCCTCCTGTAGCTGTTTTCTGTTATCTTTCCAATTAAATAGCTCTAAATTGAAGGTATGAACTTACAGTTCAGGAAGTGTTTAGTATTTAAACTCCATACAAATCAAAAGGCAAGACATTCACTAGCACAGACTACTATTGTTCGTTTATTATGAAAGCCCTGTGATATAGAGCACGTGGAGCCATTTGCACTCAGCCTTGGATTTGAGGTGTGATGTGTCTGTGAACCTCAATTTGTGTCCTCAGTGGCATTACTACTCTCCAACACCCACCTTCCTCCACCTAAACGAGCCTGGGGTCCCCCAGCTTCATGTTTGCCATCCCCAAACTCCACCAGAACCTGTGAACTGGGCTTGGCTGTCCTAACCCACCACAATCCGAACTCTGCCAGGTTCATCCAACTGCATTGCTTACATTATGTATTCACGGCACATCAGCTGTACACCTCTAGGAGAGGAAATATGGGCCTGTGACTAGAGCTCCTAGGTGCTATGGTATACAAATAACAACAAAAATAATTCCCTGCACAGAATGTTGAAAATTAATTGTCTGTTTTCTGGAAATACAGGAATTGTGCCACTACAAGAAAATTATTTACATCTATAAAATGACTGCAAGCACAATGTACTGCATCTCTGTTAAATCACATTGTACCAGGGGTGAAAGTAACTTAAAGGACTTACCGGTACGCCAGAGTCCTGAGCAGGACCTGTGGCCTGAACTGGAAGAGGCGTGGCCTGAACTGGAAGAGGCGTGGCCTCAACCGGAGGAGGCAGGGCCTTTAAATACCCTGGCCCTTTAAATCAAGATTTAAAGGCCCCGGGGCTCTGGCTGCGCTAGCGGCGGCTAGGAGCCCCGGTGCTCAGGGGCGATTTAAAGGGCCTGGGGCTCCGGCCACCGCTACCGTAGTGGAGCTCTGGGCCATTTAAATCGCCGACGGAGCCCTGGGGCTCCCGACTGCCGCCGCTACCCTGGGGCTTGGGTGGAGATTTAAAGGTCCAGGAGCCCCTGGCTCTTTAAATCATTGCCAGAGCCCTGTCGCCGCTATCCCAGGGCTTCGGCAGTGGGGCTCGGGCGGCGATTTAAAAGGCCCAGGGCTCCCGGCGGCCGGAGTCCTTGGCCCTTTAAATCACTGTCAGAGCCCTGCCCCTACCCCATGGCTTCGGCAGCAGGGCTCGGGATGTGATTTAAGGGCCCGGGGCTCCGGCCGCTACAGGGAGCCACGGGCCCTTTAAATCGCCGGCCTAGGGAAGCCGGTCCGGTCCCCGGTTCTTGCTGCTATGCCGTACCGAACTGTACTGCCTTACTTTCACCTCTGCATTGTATTGCTTATTTGTAACATACTAACAGACTCGTATTCCATTACAGTTTTTTCCTTTTCTTTAACCTATGCTGCAATGACATGTAAGAAACTATCAAACTCCATAAGCAGAATGGGACACTTATTGTTACATTAAAAAAAATATGCTTTAAAGATAAAAAGCCTGAATTCTTCCCTGAATTAGGGGTGATCTGCTCAAAAGCCACCAGCACCAGAGTGGCTCTAGAACTGAGTTTTCCATCCACAGAAGATCATCTGGTGCTGTAACAGTGACACGATGTCTCCTATACTATAGCTGCTCCCTACATCTGGCAGAGGTGATGTGGCTAGCAGAAAGGTAGCATGGCCAGGAGTGTTCCCTGTGCCAAGCCGCAGAGACAACCTGTGCTCTCATGATTAACAGTAGGAAGAGTATTTACACATGCAGCATACTTACAAAATAACAATCAGAGCTGAGTGAATGATTTTTTTTTTTAATTATTTTTGACTGTTTTCCTCTTCTCAGCATATGTGTGAATAGATTCTGGTTTTTTTTCAGGTGTGTTATTCAAAATTGTTTGACAATTTTTTTTCCTACCAAAATAAGAACATAAGAACGGCCATACTGGATCAGACCAAAGGTCCATCTAGCGCAGTATCCTGTCTTCCAACAGTGGCCAATGCCAGGTGCCCCAGAGGGAATGAACAGAACAGGTAATGATCAAGTGATCCATCCCCTGTCGCCCATTTCCAGCTTCTGGCAAACAGAGGTTAGGGACACCATCCCTCCACATCCTGGCTAATAGCCATTGATGGCCCTATCCTCCATCAATTTATCTAGTTCTTTTTTGAACCCCGTTTATAGTTTGCTATCTGAGTGATGTTCCTTAGCTGTGGTTGGTCACATAAGTCATTATTCCTGATTCTTGGTTGTCCAAAAGACTTACAAATGGGTTTCAGGTGCAAACATTCACAAAGAATTATTTTTAAATTAACTTTCCATGAATATTCAAACACATGAGTGCCACAGAACTGGCTGAGTGCCCTAGTAGATGGTCACTAGAATAAGTTTCTTGGACCCAGCCTTTGGATCCCATGTGCATTCAAGGCAGATGGATCTGAGTAGAGTCCAAATACTGTCTCTAGCGCTGGGCCTCTAGAACACACTGCTGGGTGCAGACTCATTGCCTGAAATGCCGTCCTTGGGATGTGAGACTCCATAGACCAATTCCTCTAGGACCTGAAACCAGTGCTGAACCTCTCAAGCCCCCCCCAGTTTGCTCTGTGTACTCCCCCAGCGTCTACCTGCAGCTGTGGTCATTCTGGATTACCATTTAACTCTTTGGGGACACATGGCAGAGTAAGGCAATAATCACAGGCTTTGCATAGGATATTCTTATGGCCATTCTACTGTTAGACAACACAGGAGAGTTACAGCTCTATGCAAACCAATAGATGCCTGAATGCAATTCTCCCCGCCCACCTCCCGCAGAGTCCTTATCACTCCTGAGAGTCCACAGTCTTGGTTAGTGTCCTTGGGGGAAGGCAAAGCCCCTTCTGCCCTCCCCCCCCACACCTTGTCTTTCAGACTCGCTCCCTTACTTAGACAGCATGTCTCTTTTAAAATCAAAATGTGACACCTTCTCTGTTTCTCTTCCCACTGGGGGAGTTTCCCTGCTCCAACCCCCCGGTCGGCTGTTGGGCAGAGGGTTATTGCAACTCAGTGGCTTGGCCACTAGCAATGTCACAGTCCCAGAGGTGTAGAACAATTCAGTGTTGATGACTCTTTGGTGGCTTCAGCTTCTCAGACATAGTCTGCTCCTGCTACAAACTGGGGGGTTCCTGGTCCACACTAAAGATTATAATCATAAATAATATTTCACAAAACCAAAAGGAATCCATAAGTTCATATGGACATATGTACTGGGACTCACATTGACTGAAAATGTTTAGCAATGTTCATCCATCTCGAACAGGAATCTCTGCATTCCTTTAAATGGACTATCCCTCAGAAGTTAGCTAGGATAGAAAGTAACTTATTGTCTACCCCAAAGCCTAGGCTTTCAGCTCCAGCAAGGACCTTACAAAGTTGTACATATTGAAACTCAACAAGAGGCACTAATTGTATTGTGCACTGTCATCAGATATGAGCTGCACTCCGGCACTTGCTAGGGACTTTATAGGACTAGTGCAAAACCTCGTTCACGGGCCCCTTGAGAGTTTGGAAGTCATGCCAAAATCATGAGCTTTTATTATCGCTAACTTTCCATTCTGACTAGAGCGGCTGTTCTATTTGCTTCCCTTTCAGTACAGCACTGGCTCCACCTCAACATTTGCACCTTATAAAGTGTTGTCGTGACCCGACTAGATCAGTTTATATAAGGCCCTTCAAGATCTCCAGTAATGAAGAGTAAATAACTGGGGAAAACTTTCTCTCACTTTGCAGCTTTCTTTCAGTCTCAAAAGAAATAAAACAACTTACTTAACAGCATTCTTTAATCTTCTGCACCAGTGGCCTCCTTTATAGGGTGTTATACAGAGCCAGTGTAAATCCAACCCCAGTAATGGGGTCAATGTTTCTCAACAGGTGTTGGGTGGATACAGTGTAAGATCTATTTTTTCAATAAATGTCAAGCCAGAAGGCTTGCTGTTCATACACAGGCAAATTTAACATGTGGTTCTCTCTTTCTCTGCCCCCCTCCCTTCTTTGTCCTTTCCTCATCTTTTTCTTTCCAACAGCCCAGCAAAGGCTGATATAATAAATGCAAAGGAAGGATGCAAGTTGCATAGTTTTATGAGCAAGAGTAACTAAAAGGTTGAACATCTTCTGTGCTACGGCACAACAAACAGTAAAAGTGTTGGAATCAAACATTTTGTATTTTTGAAATAATTCTTTTCTCCTAGCTCCTGTTGTTGCAATGTGTTTTCTTTCCACTGGGGGGGTCTGCAAAACAAACTTCTCCGGGAGAGGAAGCACATTCCACCTAGTAATTCAAAAAGACCGAAGTACTAGATTTATAATCAGCCTGGGGCCTGGATCCTGAAGTCCTGAATTACTCCTCAATCAGGCATCATGCCCTCTGAGGTCAATGGGAGGTTGGGCTGAGAAAGGAGTCCACTATAGTGCCCATGTTTACCGAGCTGAAATCAGAAACTGAGGAAACATCAGGAATAGCATGACATGATTGCATAGTCACTGTGCAGTGACACAGTAATGGTCAGTCCACAGAGTTAAAAATTCAGACAGATTGTCACTGAATAAATCTGAACAACATATAAACTCAAGGCCACTGTAATCAGCTCACAGATACTCTATGAACAGACAGAGACTAACCCAATGAAATATTAATTGTTCATTGTTACTTATGATCTAATTCTAGATATGAATGGTTTTGTCAATAGGCCTACAAAATCTTAATTTATATTAGATTTGATTATAACGGAATTTGTCTGCCAGTCTGATTTCTGGATAGCTCAGTATTATTCAGTCAGAAACCAACTTATTCATAAAAGAGTGCCCTGTGTTTCTTGAAATTCTTTTTTGATAAACCGAGCAACAATCCTGGAAACACTCATGTGTATGAATAGTTCCAATCAACGGCGTAAGTGTGGGCAGGATTGATGCCCTAGATTCTAATTGTCTGAAATAGACAAGGTGTCCGCTAAACCTGTTTGACTCTATCTGGTCAATACTGGAAGTTGGAATCTAGCACTCTTTTGCCTCAGTGTCATTCTGATTACATCTACCTTTGATTATATCAGTAGAGCAGCAATAGTGTCATAGTGAAGAACACAGTCACAGGATCACTGTCTCGTTTCCAGCTGGTCAACATTTTTTTTTTTTCATTTTTTCATCCAAAAAGTATTTTTCATAAACAAAAAATTTCATTTATGTTAAAATTTTCCAGTTTGCCATAGAAAAAATGGCAACTTAAAGCCAATTTTTTTTACCTAAAACCAAGGTTTTTTTTTTTTTACTGAAAATAGTTACCAGAAAGAGTTTTGGAACCCCAGAACTTTTCGTTTTGGAGAGGTTTTTCTGTTGAAAAAATAATACTGTGGTAGGATTTGTTTGTTAAATGGCAGTTTTCTGATATTTCCCATGAAAAATAATTGCCCTTTTTTCCCAACCAGCTCTAGGTATCAACAAACATCTCAGGTACATCTTCCTGTGAGCCTGATGCAACAGCCATTGGACTCAATGATAAAAATACCATTTTTAATAGAATAGGAGCGGTGCCTAAAGCGGGAATATTCTCACTCTTCCTTCAGCTCCTTCTCAAAATCCACTTCAGTGGCCCTGCTTGGATGAGGCAGGTCTACTCTTAAAGGTAGTAGGATCAAGTAGTAATAAGTAAGATAGTAGTAGCAGGTAATAAGTAAGGGGTTGCAGAATCAAGCTCTTTTTTAGTAGTTTTCGAGGTTATTTTGAGTTTGTCAGCACCAGGAAGCCGCTCAGGTCTTGCAGCTCAGTCCTGGTATGATTTAGTAATGATGTAAGTGATTTATTTCTGCTGAGTATATATTCATAGATTTTCAAGGCCAGAAGGGACCATTAGATCATTTAGTCTGGCCTCCTGCATAACACAGGCCATGCAATTTCATCTACGGTAGTAACTTGCACTTGTCTACAGAGTGTTTTCCGGGGAGGCATCCATTCTATATCTGAAGACTTCATAAGACACAAGATTGTACAATAAGCTATGGAAATCCAGTAGGACAGTATTGCTTTTTTCTCTCGTTCACTTTGAAATTATACATATAAGCTCTTGGGGGGGGAAAGGTCTAGCTACACATTGTTTCAAGAAATAATAAAATGCAGAGTTCAAGTAATATCATACAAGGCCCCGTTCCTGCAAGTGGAACTTTGCATCTTCACAGAGACTCCATTGACATAACTAGGCGTCTGCCCAAGTCTATCAGTTTGAAAGATTGGGGCTAAAAAATAGAACAATTAACAGTATATCAAACCTGCTGAAAAAGTCCACAAAACTGATCACCAGAGAGGCAGCTAGGTATAAAACAATACAGAAGTATACATAATAGACAAATATTTTTGAGCTTATTTAATTTTACTGCCACTTTAAAATTTTGGCGCTTGACACTGAGAATTAGGAAGGCTGAAGCTGTCAGAATTTGACTCTGGATCAACTGCAACATTGGAGTATTTTTTGTTGTATTTTATGAATTTGAGCGAATATCAATTCAGACATTGCAAGCATAAAACAAATAGTAACACAGGGTCAAATCCTGTTTTCTCTTGAGGAGCTTCAGCTCTCATTTATTTGGTGGGTGTCACAGTTGCTCAGTAGTTCTTGCAGTTTGGCCTTTCAATGTAAGTCCTGTACTTGGGACAGGGACTGTATATTCGCTAAACTTTGTATAATACCCTGTGCATTGACAGCATGCAATAATACTAATATAGCAAAGTGCAATCCAATGTAAACAGAATTGATCCACATTTTTTTTCCTCCTGGACATCTTCATCAAAAATGAAAAATCTTTCATTTTTCCATGGAATTTTTTGAGTTTTCTGTGAAAACTCGAAAATCAAAATTTTTCAACTGAAAACCCAAATCTTTCAGCTTTCCCCTGAGAATTTTCAGCCAAAAATTTGCAATGAAAAAATGAAAATCTGAATAGAAAGTAGACACTTCTAATAAAAAATTTTCATTTAGTCAAAAACCCAATTTTCTGTCCAAAAAACTTCCAATGGAAAATTTTTGACCAGTTCTTGTAACAATCAAATATTCTTCTTTCCTCCCTTACAGGATCCATCACATCATACTACAGCAGTTTCCTAATGGTAAGGAACCTACTATTACTGTCAGCTAGTGGCATTCCATGTAGTCGGAGGGCTGTTTACTTGGAGCTGATGATGAGTGGCACAGCTTGGACTCATCACGTGTGTGTGTGTGTGTGTGATTGATAGAGTTTGTGTTTGTATAGGCTAGTGCAGTGGTTCCTAAACCCTTTCATACCATGACCCGCTTTGGATTCACCTCTGTTAACATGACTCCCTGGGGGAGTAGGGTTGCCAGCTTTCTGAAAACTGGACCCCCCTACCCCACCTCTCCCCCAGAGGCCCTGCCCTCTTCTCAGTCTCTTCCCACAGGCCCCACCCCTGCTCCACCTTTTCCCTTGAAGCCCCGCCTCTTGATCGCTCCTCTCCCCACTCCCCCTTGCTTGATTCTTTCCACTTCCCACTCCCGACCCCAGCTGGGCTCCCTTTGCTCCAGGGCCTGGATGGGAGCTGCAGCCTAAAGCAGAGCCTGCCCACCCAGGAGATGCAGGTATAGGCATCCCCGGCTGAGCAGGGGCTGGTGTGGGTTGATGACCCTGCGTCTCCCCCACCCCGGCCCCTGGTAACCGGACTTTCGATGTCCGGTCAGTACATCTGACTGGACATTGCCAGGTCCCCTTTTCGACTGGACTTTCTGGTTGAAAACCGGACACCTGGCAACCCAACGGGGGAGTGAGAGGGAGTTCCAGAGCAAGCCCACCCTACACGCCATAGCAGCAGCTCTTACGGGTCCTGTCCTGTGTGATTGGCTGGGCCCATATCCACTTCAGGCATTGCGACCTGGCTCCTGGAGCATGGGGTTGCATTGCAACACTACTTAGGTTTGGTCTGCCCCCAGCCCTGACAAGGGGGAGTGTGGGAGGTCGGGCCAAATTTGAGTGAGTGGTGTTGCAACCCGGTGCACCAGGAGTCAGGTCACAACACCTGCAGCAGGGAGCCAGGCCCAGGCAGCCCTGCTGTACACAAGCCACTTCAACCAGGACATATTTGGGCTTTTTTGCGTGTTCTCCCCCACCCCCCTTTTCAACATCTCATGACCCCCTTGTATCCTTATACACAGTTTGTGAAACTCTGGCCTAGTGGGTAGAGCACTGGAGTGAAACTAAAGAGACCTGGTTTCAATTCTTGGTTCTTCCACTAGTCTGCTTGGTAACCCTGTGCTAGTCACTTTCCTGCTTGTACCTCAGTTTCCCTATCTGTAAAATGTAAATAATGATACTGCCCTCCTTTATAAAGCACTTTGAGACCTAAACATGAAAAGTGCTAGATAAGAGCTAGGTATTATTGTTACTGACAGCACACACATCATTACAGAGGTTGTAATATTTAATAAACCCTGAGGAACCAGCTTTATCCGGAGAAGCGGTCCTGTACTTGTTATTAACTGCATTTAGCTCAGGATGAATGTGGCAGGTTTCTGAAAATGTCTGCGTTCACATGAGGCATCCTCATGAGCTTAACACAGGAATTAATATAGTTAGATTGTAAACTCTTTGGGGGCAAAGACTGGGTGTTTTTCTGTGTTCTGTGTACAGTGCCTAGCACAATGGAATCTGGTCCATGACTGGGGCTCCTAAGAACTACCATAATAAATAAGAAAGTTACCCCATCATCTCATTTGCATTGTTACGTCTATACTAGTAACTTGGGGACTGATCCAAAGCCCACAGAATTAAATGTGGGTTTGTCCGTTGACTTCAATATTCTTTAAGATCAGACCCTCCATACCCCTCTGTATGGCAGCTATCTTACTGAAAAATGACTTACCTGAAACATTAGCAGTCTGGAAGCCCCATGTAAGAGACTGTCAAGATAAGGTCTCCATCCACTTCAAATAGTTAAAGTTATTTTCCTTAGTTTTAAAAGTGTATTATAAATTGCAAGTTAATCTGGAGTCTCTCCCACTAGGTTGCCATGCTATTGCCACAGTTGTATCCTTGCCAGTAGGAGCTTGCATTTCGTAGGTAATCTCGTTCAAATGCAGTGACAGTTACATTTTTAAAGAGCCATATAATCATATCCATAAAGCAAGTTTTTATCCCTTTGTAATTCACTATTAAGTGCTTATCTCATCGATTTGCTTCTGCCTATTCCCCTGTCTGATGTCATAACTAGAGGTGGGTGAAATTTTTCTGACAAATAGTTTATTAACTGAAAATAGTTGGCACACAACTATTATAAATTTGACACAAATAATTTTACAGTACAGTACAGGGTGGTGGTGTCCCTTTATATTCTGTAGCTCACTGCTCAGAGCACTGACCTAGGATCTGGGAAACCCAGGTTCAAATTGCCCCTCTGGAGCATACTCAAAATGGATGTTTCTGATTCAACCAAAATTCTGAAAAAATTTCAGATTTGTTTCAAGCTGAATCATTTTTTTTCCAGGTTTTCAGACCAAATGGCAAAATCAATTATTTCTAATCATAACTCATTGTTTATGATGTCACAACTGACATAAATAAAGGTTTACAAGGGATCTGGCTGCGGAATAAGAAGCGTGAGTAAATCACTTCTTAACATAAAAAAGATTCTGGTTTCATGGAAATATTTTTGAATACTAATAAAGAAGGAAATAGAAGAGTTAAAAAGTTATCATCTTTGTTTGTTTTTGTAGTTTCTCATGTATCAGCAGTACCTTTCCCAAAATTTGAAAATTGATTAAGTTATCATTTATTTTAAATTATGATAAAAATCCTGTAAAATGAAAAGTGCTGTGGGGAAAAAACAGGTTTAAATTGTCTATGTAGACCCTGGCAAGCTAGGGTTCCACATAGTTTGCAGACCCTGGCAAGCTAGGGTTCCAGAGAGTTACTTTATAAGTTGAAATATATAGACTAAACTTGCACAATATATTTTATATTCAGGTGCAATGACTTGCCGTCCAGTATCAACCACATGGGATTTCATAGCCTCTAAATGTACCAACATTCCCAATCACATAACCAATTAAAAAAAACAACAACTAGTAGGGATTTCCCAACTAGGGTGACCAGATGTCCCAATTTTATAGGGACAGTCCCAATTTTGGGGTCTTTTTCTTATCGAGGTTCCTATTACCCCCCACCTCTGTCCCGATTTTTCACATTTGCTGTCTGGTCACCCTATTCCCAACAGAAAACATTTGAGCGACATTCTAACTACACAGATATACAGGCTGCAAGGTGACTGCTCATGAATAAAACTTGTAATTCGTTTGCTCAGGCTACTCTCTGGCTGACACAACATGCCAAGCTTTATCCCTGATGTAGTCTCATTGACGTCAGTGGAGTTAACTTCAGGGTGGGATTGGCCCTTTGACTCAACCATCCTACACTGGGGTTTTTTGGTTTTTGTTTTGGTGTGTGGGGGTGGGGAGGAGTGAAAAGAACAACACTTAACTTGCAGAAACCACTCACTAATATTTAACGAATACAAAACAACAGTGGAACACCCAGGCAAGCACATGGGAGCTCCCTACAGTTACCCAAGGAGTTCTCTATATGGTTGTTGCTGTTGTTCTAAGGGGTTACAAATCAATTCATAATGGTGGGACCTTGAAAGTGTTCTGATTCTTATCTCTGCCTGGGAAGAAAAACACTTAAAGCACCACTAGAAAATGTGGTCTTCATGCTAGACTCCAAAGCCTGCTATTTGATGTAGGTAATTTGGGGAACATGCTTCAAATTATAAAAGGGCAGGAACATCATTAACTTTTTTTTTTTTTAAATCTGTAATTAAGAATATCACTCAGTTTTCTCTTTTAAAACAGTGTGTTCTCATGAGAGCTCCACAGGTTGTTTGAAATCTGGGCCTCTTCCCAGTATTTTTCAGCCAGTTTCCTGAGCTTGCTGACAGAGCTGTCTGGACAGCCCCTGGCTCACATTCCAAGCAGTCTTTGCTCCAAGTCAGCTTCTCTGGGCCCAATTTCAAACAAACACAGACGGACCACCACAATCCAGAGCTCAACATGGGACTGGCACCACATGCCTTTGAGATATTAAACATAAATCAGTTGTGGCGAGCACAGACAGATGTGGGCGTTAAGAGAATGGCCAGCTCCGTATGCTATATATGGAGTTCTAAATAGGGGACGCCAAAGATTGCAGGTCGTTAATGTCAGTGTGGCTGGAGGAGCAAGAATAGCTGCTTGTTAAACAAAAGGTACTTTCTACTGAATCCACAGCTTGGAGATCTGAGTTGAAGACAACATTGTGAAGGCAAGTTGCCTTTGTTTGCATCTCAGGAGCACAAAGTCTATTTCACATCCAGATACTTCACATTGAGAGAGGACTGTCATTAAGAATCCAAATGATGTTCAGGGGATTTACATGCATAACTTCCATTAACTTTACCCAAGCAAGTCCCCCATATATTAAAAAATGAAAAAGTTGGCTCCTCTCTCAGCCAACTCTCCTGAATGGGAAACTCAGAGGAGACGTGACCTATTTCAAAAGCGAAGGTTCCAAAAAGATGGCTTTTGTCATCTGTGCTATCAGGTCAACAGACTGAGATGTAGAACTGTAATTGACTCATTCTTGGAAATCCCAAAGGAGTTGTAATCAGCTTCAAGAATTATCTGCAATCCCAACAGAAGCCATTGAATTCCGAGATGTCTCCATCATGTAATGGGTATCGTGCCTATTGCCATTATCTTCCCCATAATCCCAGATCAAAAGTCATAATTTTGGGACATACCATATACAGTTTTGCGTTCCTATACATATAATAGAGAGATGAAAAAGACAAGTGTAAATATGATCTTGTGGCTAAAGTCACTGGACTGAGACTCGAGAGATCTGAGTTAAATTCCAAGTCTGCCAACAATTTTCTGTGCAAATCACTTCGCTATTGAACTGCTCCTGTTTGCTTTTCAGCTGCATCTTGGACACATTTCAGACATTTGTTCAAGCATCCAAGAAGTGTTCATCTCTGTACACAGAGAAACAGAGATCTCATTGATACAGCCAAGAGGTAATTATTGAGCTACTCCATTAAAGTATATTAGCTCATATTCTGTTGTATTTCAGCCTTTATTAATTACGTTGTGTTATGTTGTGTCATGATGTGGTGTGGTGTGTTAAGCCCAATTGTCTTTTACCTTGATGAAACACTGATTACTCGTGAAAGTGAGGAAGTTCATTCAAGAAACCAAGAGTCTTCATCAAAATAATTATGATTTTAGATGGGAAAAGGAGAGATATGCCTTGCCTTTCAAGTGATTGATTTTATGCACATGATTTATGTGGAAGGCATAAAGTCTCCCAGATAAAAGTGAAGCAAAGTAACTGTACCTAAAATAATACTGTCCAAAGTAATTGTGCCTTACAGAGCTGAGATCTTTCTTAGCCCTGCTTAATTAGTAATTAATGCAATGACACAATGACAATGATACTGAAAAAAAATGTAACATGGTAATTGAGTCCATTAAGAGCCTCATCTGAGTAACTCATGTGCCTTGTTCCATTGAAGTCAACAGGACCCTGCCCCTCGAGCAGCTTTACTCAATGTACTGGAGTGTGGAGGACAGGGCCCCAAGATGTTACTGCTACAGCTTTGCAGATAAGTCCATTTTGATTCCCAGTCAGAGTTACTGGTATATATTGGATACTCTACCTGCAAGTGCAGGCACATCTTACAAAATGTCAGATGAGAATGAAAAATCAATTGCTTTCACGTCTAGAACATAATTATAGCAGAGTAAAACTGCTCTCAAATAGAAAATGAGGTGCTAAAGTGTTATATTTGGGATCAAGACATTCTATGAGTTTCTGTATGGAAAGTTTATATTGATTAAAAGACCAGAAACCATTTGTTAAACTAGGGCTGTCAATTAATCGCAGTTAACTCACGTGATTAACTCAAAAAAATGTATTGTGATTAAAACAATTAATCGCACTGTTAAACAATAGAATACCAATTGAAATTTATTAACTATTTTTGGATGTTTTTCTACATTTTCAGATATATTGATTTCTATTACAACACAGAATACAAAGTATACAGTGCTCACTATATTATTTTTATTACAAATATTTGCACTGTAAAAATTATAAACAAAATAGTATTTTTCAATTCACCTCATACAAGTACTGTAGTGCAATCTCTTTATCATGAAAGTGCAACTTACAAATGTAGATTTTTTTTGTTACATAACTGCTCTGAAAAACGAAATATAAAACTTTAGAACCTACATGTCCACTCAGTCCTATTTCTTGTTCAGCTAATTGCTAAGACAAACAAGTTTGTTTAAATTTACAGGAGATGCTGCTGCCTACTTCTTATTTATAATGTCACCTGAAAGTGAGAACAGGCGTTCGCATGTCACTTTTGTAGCTGGCGTTGCAAGGTATTTATGTGCCAGATATGCTAAACATTCATATGCCGCTTCATGCTTTGGCCAGCATTCCAGAGGACATGCTTCCATGCTGATGATGCTCTTTAAAAAATAATTCATTAATTAAATTTGTGACTGAACTCCTTGGGGGAGAACTGTATTGTCTTCGGCTCTGTTTTACCTGCATTCTGCCATATATTTCATATTATAGCAGTCTCGGCTGATGACCCAGCACGTTTGTTTTAAGAACACTTTCACAGCAGATTTGACAAAACGCAAAGAAGGTACCAATGTGAGATTTCTAAAAATAGCTACAGAACTTGACCCAAGGTTTAAGAATCAGAAGTGCCTCCAAAATCTGAGAGGGACGAGGTGTGGAGCATGCTTTCAGAAGTCTTAAAAGAGCAACATTCAGATGCGGAAACTACAGAACCCGAACCACCAAAAAAGAAAATCAACCTTCTGCTGGTGGCATCTGACCCAGATGATGAAAATGAACATGCATTGGTCCGCTCTGCTTTGGATCATTATAGAGCAGAAACTATCATTAGCATGGACGCATGTCCTTTGGAATGGTGGTTGAAGATAAAGGGACATATGAATCTTTAGCGCATTGTTTTATTTTTCAATGCAGTTATTTTTTGTACAAAATTCTACATTTTTAAGTTCAACTTTCATGATAAAGAGATTGCACTACTGTACTTGTATGAGGTGAATTGAAAAATACTATTTATTTTGTTTTTTACAGTGCAAATATTTGTAATAAAAATAAATAGAAAGTGAGCACTATACACTTTATATTCTGTACTGTAACTGAAATCAATATATTTGAAAATGTAGAAAACATCCAAAAATATTGAAATAAATGGTATTCCATTATTGTTTAACAATACGATGGTGGTCTGACTTTTGAATGATGAAGAATTCAGTTCTGGAATAGAGAAACAAAAAATTGTCAACAGAAGGTAACCTTGGTTGCCAGGCATGAGTGAGGATACAGAGCTGGTAGGTATAGAGTGTGGTTCAAGCCAAAAAGTTCTTAATATGCTTGCAATTACATCCTATCTCCCTTGGAAGTAGCCTGGAAACCCAGGTCAGAAAAAATTATTTTGTCTTTGCTAAGACTTTCAAATGGATGTGCCTCATACTAATTAAGGAATATTTAAGACATATTCAAGATGGTAAAAAATTTTAAATAAATTTTAATTTTTAAATACACCCCTGAGAATTAAAAAAAAAAGCTCACTGATGCTCTGAGAAACTGTTACGCTGCACAGGTTTCCAGAAGAAGATGTTGTAGACAATGTTCTCAGTTCATCATACAAAGAACATCTAGCACTCTTAGAGAAGGATAAAACATGATAGTCACTAGCCTCTGGGATGTGCAGCCAGCGCGGTAACATTAGTAGCAGAGAATGGAATGTGACCTCTGCATGTTTTTGGGTGGAGCTAGCTACTCCCATCCAAGCAGACCCTTTTTGGATTATGGGGGATAATGGACTGACCTGACAACCCCCTAAAGAGGCAGTGGGAGTTGGAAGTAGCCAACTGGTGAATCCTGAAGAACTGGGAGGGGTATGGAAGCCTGTGGTCCACAAGAAGTTGGGGGAGATACACACTAAATTCTGCTTCTGAAACCTGGAACAAGAAATTGAACTTTTCCATGTTTTGGATCTGACTGGGACCAAAATTCCAGGTGGTGGATCCAGATATAACACTTGGAAACTGAAACCCCACTCCCACCCCAATAATCTGGGAATATTTAGATCTGGAGTCCTAGAATTACTGAGACACCTGAGTTCAGTTTATTTACCAAGCCAGCCTATCCATACTGCAGCATTTGAAAAGACCACTCTTCCTTTTATGGTAAGTCATGCTGCAGAATTTCTGTCAGGTACACAGTGGTTCTCAAACTTAGGGTCGGGACGCTGAGGCCCGAACCCGTACTGCCCAGGTCTGACACTGAAGCCCGATGTTGGCGGGCCTTGGGCAGGCTCAGGCTTTGGTCCGCTCCTGGGGTCGTGTACTAATTTTTGTTGTTAGAAAGGGTCATGGTGCACTGAAGTTTGACAACCACTAGAAGAAAATGACTCCGTCCCATTCAGATGAAATACATTTCCCTTGGAGATTCAAGTGTCAAAATTTCCAAGTTTAAAGATGTTTTCTTGAGTAAAATATTCCTCATCTCTGCATCTCCTGACCCCCTTCCTGCCACCCTTCTCCAAAATCACTTATAGGAAATACTTCATATGAAGAATAGTGCTGATTCATTAAAATCCTGCACCATTAAAATCAACAACAGATTAGCAGGATTGGGCCCTTAGCCAAGGAGGAATAACCCATGGTGTATAAATGATCACTTGAATTGTCTCACTTTTTCTAATGAATATGCAAAGGTACTATATATTGAAAATGCTAGCTCGAATGCTAGCTATAACTCGTTGGCAATTCAGTAGCTAATATGCGCGGCTTTCCCCTTCGGAGATGAAAGAGCTGCCAGAGTTTTCAGTGAGCTAATGAAAAAATTACTAGTAAGTTTGATTTCTTTTATTTATTTAGGCAAAAGATTTATGCATATCTTCTTTTGGAAGCAAATGGAGATAAAGGTGTCTGTCCACAGGAGTCCAGAAGACTACTCAAATAACTGATGTATAGGATGGAAATGATTGGTATAAGCAGCTCGTTGTAAATACAATAAATTAATGGAGATATCCCATCTCCTAGAACTGGAAGGGACCTTGAAAGGTCATTAGGTCCAGCCCCCTGCCTTCACTAGCAGGACCAAATACTGATTTTCTCCCATATCCCTAAATGGCCCCATCAAGGATTGAACTCACAACACTGGGTTTAGCAGGCCAATGCTCAAACCACTGAGCTATCCCTCTACTGATGTTGAGTGCACCTGCAAACAGCACAGGAAAGGTTCTGAAGCCCTCCAAAATCTCCTGGATTTGAAATTCTTCTTTGCATGTCTGTGTTTACAGGGGTGCTGGCAATGATATTTTGCATAATAAGAACAGCAAACAAAAAAATGTCTTTTGTATCAATGTAAAATCCTTTCTGATCAATTTAATTTTAAGATGGGGGTATGTAGCCAAGGATAATAACCAGACAGCATGATGTTACTAGGCTTCACAACTAAAGGTGTGAGCCTAACAACATTTCCATGGCAGTAGACATCTGCATGGGATTATGGCAGGATTACACTCTCTCAAAGGCAATATTTCATGCTCGCGATGAGCTGGGGAAGAAAATGCCTGCTTCCTTAGTAGCCCTCTGCTTTTCCTAGAGTTTATTGGCTGAAACTAGGGCAATCAAACTTCCATCTCAACTGGGAGATAGAAACAGATTGGCAATACCAGCCCTTTCTTTGCTATTTGCATCCACAGTGCCCTGGTTTGAAGAGATCCAACCTGCAGTTTGAGGATTATTATATCTATGCAAAAGCCTTCCAGCTCCATTCCTTTTCTAAACCCTGCAGCTGTCCTCCTTTGGCTTTTGGTACATTCCTTGCACTGAGAGTTTCCTTTCAGGGGTGTGTGTGCGCATGAATGTGATAAGGATGGTATGTCAAACATATTTAGCTGTTCCTCTCTTTCCTTTTGGTTTTTCTAAATAGGTGCAAGCTTGCTGTCTTTCCAACCAGTCCCGACAGCAGGAAGGAAGCTGTTTTTTTACAAAATGTCCCTGTTTAAGGGATTATCTAAGTGGCACAGTGTTACTTCAGCTTGGCTAAAGTTGGGAAGAGAGACAAGAGACTCCCCATAAAAGGAAAACACTGAATATAAAATGTCCGTTGTTTCACATTTCCCTCCCACCTCATAAAGATAGAAGCTGTTTACCCTGGAGTGGGGGAAGGGAGAATAAAAATTATTCCCGTCTCCAATTGGAACCACAGCAAGAAGGCCTGGATCTGTCAGCTACTGCCTGACAATTCACTGCTATTACCCTGTTTCCCCGAAAATAAGACATCCTCCGAAAATAAGGCCTACTTACAGTTTTGCCTCTCGTTGTAATATAAGGCATCCCCCCGATAATAAGACCTCCCCGATAATAAGGCATCCACCGATAATAAGGCATTTTTCATTTCTGAAAAATAAGACATCCCCTGAAAATAAGACCTAGCGCATCTTTGGGAGCAAAAATTAATATAAGACACTGTCTTATTTTCGGGGAAACAGGGTAGGGGCCAACTGTGGTTAATTTAAGGAGTCCCAGGTAGAGCACTAATTAGTAAGGCCTAAGGCAGCCGGGGTAATTCTGCTGTAGAAAAACTCTACCACAGAAGGGTGGGGTTTACATTAGGCAAGAGCTGTAGGAAGAGAGAATGGCAAATACAAAGCTCTAACTAAAGCCTTAGCAGATGGAAGTCAGAGAGCTCGGGAAGTTCAGGTTCCCCTTCATCCCCACTAATAAAATGTGCCCTATGCATTTTACCTCCACTTGCTCTGAACTATCATTTTGCAAGCCTGTCCCAGCCACTCAACCAGTGATGTGTGTTGGTACAGAGCTCTTCAATTTGTGTGATTAATTTAGGTCTTTGCCTTCACAGGTGGCTCATGTTGGCGGGTAGCTAAATGTGGTGATCCCAGGCTTTGGGAGCTGCTGTTACTATTATTACTACTTATTTGTTTGTGGCATGGTAGTGGTGGAAGGCCCATTTATTATTATTTATTTATATTATTGTAGTGCTTGGGAGCTCCAGGCATGGATCAAGACCCCATTGTGCTAGGCACTGGGTCAAGCACAGACCCTAAAGATGGTCCTTGTCCCAAAGAACTTATACTCCAAGTTTAAGACAAAAGACAACAGACAGATGGGGGAGCATAAGGAAACAAGGGGACAGTATTGGCGAGCATGATAGGCAATGATCTCACCACATCAGCAGGGCCTCAGGAGACTAGGCATTGTACATGCACCTATTCAAAACAAAGTCCCTGTACCTTACAGTCCATTCATATAATGAGGCAATAACAAGTGGATAAGACAAATGACGAGGGAAGACAGGTAAACAGCGAAATAATCATGATTAGCTTATTAAATAGCTCAACCAGCCCACCCACTGCCTAGCGATTGGTTAATGATTTTTAGGCATCACTGCAGGGGTAAAATTCAAGGAGGATTTGAAACAGGGAAATGTCGTGGTCTTGTGGATTTTTATGAGGAACTCGTCCCAAGCATATTCCTGTTAGCGGCAGGGATAACCTTAAAATTGGAGCACAGTGCGAAGAAGAGAAAGGAATCCCTTGGAATATTTCCAAGGTAGTTCAGGGATCAAGTGCAAACTCCTAGTTGAATACTACCATGCAACCTTGGGCTGTGATCTCACAGGATGAGAGAAGACCCCAGTTGCTGTAGGAAAAGGCACTGGTGATCTTGTACATGGCACCATTCCCTTTAAATGAATACTGAACCTATCCCTCAGCATGGTGCTGTTTTGCTAGCAGGTGCTGTGGAGCTGCCAGGAGTGATGAGCTCTCAAACATCTGTTCCTGACAATCTGTTGGAACCAAATGGCACTTTGCACAAGTGTTGGCTCATTAGCTTTGTCCTGCCCATACTTCAGTACAGCTGTTTACCTAACTTTCCTGGTAGTTACATATGGTTATTCTGGTCTTCAGGTCCTCTGTGAAGGATTGATGTTCCCTGGTACTCTGCTGCTGTATGTCAATTTAGAGGTAGCTCTGTAACAAATCCCACTACAAGTCTTCATCACTGTGGGAACCCAGTCCCTTCAGCACTAAAAGAACAGACCTCTCCCATTTGGGCCAATGATGTATCTCCATTAGCTGGCAGAGGTATCCAGCTGTTTTCTTCTATCTAGATCAGCCACTAGAAGGATATATGACATGCACTTTACAAGCATGTTACAGCTGGACTTCTGTGGTGGGCAAAGTCATGCAAAGAAAAAAATGGGGGGAGAGGAGGAAATCACAACTTTCTGAGAGTTGCAACAATGCGCTGTATAGTTTGCACAAACCATTAGTTCGGATTGTAAAGCACAGCGGATAAAAGGGGCTAAAAATGTGATGTATACAACCCCACTCAGAAGCAGCACCATGCATCACAAGATTACAACAGGCCGAAGAGTTGTAAACATTCAGCAAAACACAAAATCTATGGTGCTGATTTAAAAATGCAGGTAAAGTATGGAAATCAGATCTCTTTTGGGGAAAGAATTCTACCAAAGGCAAATTTGAAGAGTACAAACTGTCTATATAAATGTGCAAATGAAAGGTCTGAGGTGACAATACCTCTACTGGGTGGAAGCAGAAGCCAATTTATGAAAATACTGGTTAGTGAGGTACTATGGTCAGGAAGATCTTTAAAGTCAGTATACGGGGATTGAGCATAATTCTTTGGTTAATGTGTAACATTAAATAAATAACCAAGGGTAGTGAAAGAGTTCAAAGGGTAGTGAAAAACTAAGCAATCATATTGGGTTTGGATAACCTGTGATGTGGATCTTGGACCAGTGTCCATTCTTGGCCATTCCTTTAATCTCCAGTTTCATGTGTCATCTAGATACAGAACTCCTCAGCTGCACCTTTCTTTGGAATGGTCACAGCTTGATAACCCTATTTGTATCCCAAAGAAAATCTTTTCCATCAGCAATGTCTAATGTGTCTATATTTTTTATTACTCACTTAGCATATAAAGGAATATTCCTTGCAGCTGAGCCCCTAAGAGATTTTGGTGGAGATTTTCTGTTCTTATATTACTTTTTATTTAAAAGCGCTTCATTACTTTCTTAAGTATAGAGCAACAGAGGGGCCTGTGGCACCTTTGAGACTAACAGAAGTATTGGGAGCATAAGCTTTCGTGGGTAAGAACCTCACTTCTTCAGATGCAAGTAATGGAAATCTCTAGAGGCAGGTATATATCAGTGTGGAGATAACGAGGTTAGTTCAATCAGGGAGGGTTAGGTGCTCTGCTAGCAGTTGAGGTGTGAACACCAAGGGAGGAGAAACTGTTTCTGTAGTTGGATAGCCATTCACAGTCTTTGTTTAATCCTGATCTGATGGTGTCAAATTTGCAAATGAACTAGGTGAAAGGTGCCACAGGACCCTCTGTTGCTTTTTACAGATTCAGACTAACACGGCTACCCCTCTGATTCTTAAGTATAGGACTCTCTCTGCAGCTAGTGCTCTCAGCAGCTGCTAGGTTTACTAGTGCAATGTAATGGATGCTAAATTTACCATGAGCAAGATATTTCCAGTTTGAACCACCTTTGATTAACTGGCACAACAGTAATTTAAAATGTTCATGGCTGCCTTCCCTCTCAGTGTTTCACCAGCATTCGTGGGCATGGAATTTTATGTTCTGCAAAGCCCTTGGCGATGAAAAGAGAAAATACAGTGCAATTAAATACACCCCTGAAAGGACAAGAGGTCAGTGTAAAAGACTTATAATATCAGCTGCACAACGATTATAGCCCTCATCCAGGAAGATCTCAATTTTAGTTGTAACTAAGCCTTCTGTTTTGCTGTGTCTGTTACAGACCTCACGATTCACAGACTGCTCGGAAATTGGGTAAGTGTTTTTTTTACCCACACTTGAGAAACCACTTTTTAAATGTATGGTTGGAAAGTCTGGCTTGTACAGCAGACCACACAGTCATTCTCCCAGTGAAATTCAATGCCTTTGGTTTATTTTGTTTTACCTAAGACACCGCTGAAGCAAAAATGGTTTTGGAGGAGATAAATCTCTTTCCATCCATGTTTATGATTTTTAACAGTTTATTGACAATCCTTTCTGTGCCTCCTGAACTGACTCTGCTCCTCTGTTTCCTGCACTATTCTTCCCACAGAAAATAAGGCAAAGGCCCCTTTCAAAGAACAAGCGATTGGATATGCAATTTCATAGTCTTGCGACTCTGGGTGTCCTTACTGGCTGTATTCGATAAGTGATCCAGACAGCCAAGAATGATTTACTGCTAGTCTCAGTTTCCCCTTGCACTAGGATTACAGTCTGGGAGGCTTTTCAACAGCGTATTCCCAACCCCATTTTTAATCAGTCTTTCACCCAGATTGGCCAAGAAAAAAGTAGTAAAATCAGAAGGAACGCTGGCATCTGTTATGTGACTCGGAACAGAACAGAGTTTGTCTCCGTTCCATTTTCTGCAGCTCTAATTTTTTGGTGACCACACACAAATGGTTCTAATCAGCTTCCAAAAGGTTGTCAGTTTAAAATGTTTGCTCTTTGCATTCTTCTAAGAATTACTTGTAACTTCCAATGTCCCTTTTCCCCTTCACATCTGAAAGCAAAGAGGATGTTGAAAAAATGGACAATTTCTTTTCTTTTTTCCCCTTTTGTTTCCTGACCAATTTCAGTTTTCCATTAGCTGAACACTCCTATTGAGGGGTGTTATGCAATGTAAGTGCAGCGGATATGGAAACCTCTTTATTATGCTTGGAATGTCAATTTGGACATTTGTTTTAGTTGGACCATGCGAAACATGTTCAAGGCAAGCACAAGCCAGCAGTTTGCTTCTTTAATGATCCTCTGCTAATGGGGTTGGAGCTGTCAGTCAGTGATACATGCTTCTTGATCGCAGGTGAATTCAGGTGCTCATCAGTTTGGGGCCAATTGGAAGCTGACAATGCCCTTGTCAATCAAGCCCCCAAGAGACATGGATGAGATACATCTTTTGGTACTTAAGAGGCAGCATCCTTCAATCATAGTGCCATTGCATAAGACGCCATTAGAGGTCTTTTATTTTAAGATGACATCTAAAGTCTAAAATGGTAAGAAAAACATAAAGCTTCAAAGAAAGAAAGAAACTTGGTAGCCATTGTGACTTATCGCTGTGAGAGAGCAGATGTATTACTGAAGAAAAGAAGAGACTAAATGCCCAGCAATCAAATGCATGCCTCTTTTCCAACAATATTTTCTTTTTGCTATAGTATCTACAGTGAAATATATTCCTTTATAAAAACAAAAACAAGCACTTGGCACAGGCCTGTCCAATCACACATTTTGCACAAGGCCAGGCCAAGATGGAAAAATATTAAGTGTATTTTTCCTGAAGTTTTCCATATTTTTTGCAGTGTGAAAACAAATGTGAGATGCTCAGATTTTTTTGGATACATTTCAGCAGCATGCCACAAGAATGCCATCTAGCCAAAGAAACTCTAAAGTGCCGTCTTTCTGTATTGTAAACCACAATACATTCATATTTCTGACATAAGAAAGAACACTACATAAGCAACTTCAGCTCTTAGGAAAACTCTTAGGAGCCTCCACAGAAAGGCTGCACGAACACCCCATGGCCTGTGGAGGAAGATTTGTTCTCCTTATCTCCCTGTATATTTAGGCTCTGCTCTTGCAAACACCTTTACACGGAACTACTCATGGGCCTGACCTACAGCCCATTGAAGTCAATGAAAAGCATTTCATTGACTTCAGTGAGCTTTGGATCAGGACCCATGGGTGAAATTCTGGCCTCAATGAAGCTCCTATTGACATCAGTAGGGCCAGGATTTCACCCCATGTTCATTAAGTTATTTACTTTTGTATTTGAAGAATTAGAGCCCTACACAAAGCACCCAACCTATGTGTGTAAGCTCAGCATGTGGTCAGGAGTTTGGCCTTAGAGTTAAACTGAAAACACGTCTTTCAAAGACCTTTCCCTTCTTTTTCATTACATAAGTGAGACTAAAAAGAAGCAAAACTTCTTTGTCAAACTGAGAGTCGTAACCATGCTGTGTAGAAAAAATATGACTGATGCCTTCCCTGGCTGTACCAAATCCTTCTGAGGAGTGAAGACATGGTTGAGTCTCAGGAGGACTTCTTGAGATCAGGGTCCAGAGTGCGAATAAAAGCCAGTTTAAAAAAAAAATCAAGCCATGTATGATGATATTAGGGGAAAATCCTGTTGTGCCAACTTGTTAGCCAAGCGTTCTGGATGGAAATGAATTTCAACCCTAGCGAAGGCCATTAGCACAGTATCTGAGCTCCTCACAAGGTTGATTGTATTTATCTTCACAACACCCCTGTGAGGTAGGGAAGTGCTGTTTACCCCCATTTTACAGATGGGGAGGCAGGGTGCACAAACTTAGGGCTTGTCGCAAAGCCTAACTTATAGATGCCTAGAAAATCACAGGGAGACACTGTGATCCACAAAGCCTGAGTTAGATGCCTCATGAGAGATAGGCGCCTTCAACTGCAGTTCACAAAAGCCAGCATGTTAGGTGGGGCGCCTCCTACGCTAACCAATGAGAGATGCCAAAAAGAAGGGTGTGTGCTAAGGCCCACCCCTCTCATGGTGATTGGCACCTAAGCCCAGGCTTCAGGGAGGTATCTCTCTCTGCTATCACAGCCGGGAGATAGGCACCTATGCTGCTTTTGCGGGGAGTGGAACCCCATCTCCCTCTCATAACTTTTAGCTCAGTGCTTGTCCTGGTTCAAATCTCCCCTCTGTCTCAGGGAGAGAAGGAATTTGAATAGGAATCTGCCACCTCTTAGGTGTGTGCCCTAACTACTCGGCTATGGGATATTCTGATGAGGGGCTTCCTCAGTCTCTTTTGTTGACAATGTTCTACTGTGGCTAAATAAATAAAAAGTCATGGAAGTGGGGGGGGGAGGGTTCTAACCACAGTCTGTAGAGTCATGCTTTCTCTTTGGCCCAAACGAGTCTTGAAGCTGTTCAAGTGTGGAGTGAGAGAAGGATTTAGGCACCTAAGCACTTTTGTGACTCCAGCCCGAAAAGATTAAGTGACTTGCCCAAGGTCAGGCAGGTCATTGCACAGCGGAGACTTGAACCCAGGTTTTCCAACCTCTGATTCTGGCCTCTGCTGCTCACGTACTGAACAATTTCTCAAGAAGTGGGGATTTTTCAGGGGAAAATTCATACAGGGAGGAAATATTTTAAATGGAAAGAATGAGGCCTGCCTGGGTGCAAAAGATGTCTCTTACTTCAGATTTCTTTGGGAGAGCATGATTTTTGTAAAAGAATGGGTTTGCATATCTCATTGATTAATGTGTACCCTGCACCTACAGAAATGAGGAGGCCTTGGTGATCCAAAACGGTGATCCTTAATACTGGATCCTGATACCCCAGTGATTGAGCAAATAGATTAGATAGATCAAACTGCATGTGTTAATGTCCAAAGAAATCCAGTTACATTTTAAAAGCATCCAATAATGGGCTAATTATGTCATATTGGGTAGCTCATGCTCATCTCCAGAGCATACAAAGAAACATAAAAGGGCAATACTGGGTGGAACGTCATTGAAGTACTGATTATAATGATGTTCAACATCTCCCCAAGACACTGCATGTTATTGCTCGATAAATATTTTTTCAGCTGTTTTTGTGCAGAGGTGACAATGAGTGGCTGATAACACCACATAATAGTGGTAACTCTATGGGGTTTTATTGAGGGTTATCCCAGGAATACATCCTAGCACATGCTTCCTACAGAGAGGTGACAGCATGAGTTTCGAATCAACCACCTGAGTTTAGCCAAGTTCAGCAGAAATTATTCCTCCTCAATACACCAGCCAGTATAAATCAGACTAGCGCCACTGAGACCAATCAAGCTGTGCTGATTAATGTCTACTGGAGATCTAGCCCTTAATGTGGGGATGAGCAAACAGTATATAGACTAATCCCATTGTGTCAGAGCTGCCCATGTACCATAGCTGTGTTTTCTGATGTCCTTAAGAGAAGAACCATACTTAAGAGATAATAGTTCCCAGAATGTTATCGTGTATGAGATGACAAGATAGCACATACTCCTTAAGTAGCAACAAGATTGTTGAACTTTTCCATACTGGGACCCCCTTTTCCCTACTGGACAGCCTATTCCCATCTAGCTGGGATCTAGCTTTAATTCCTCAACCCCCCTCATTTGGTAATAAGGCAAAGGAAGGCTGGTCATGACCCCCTGATTTGTGACCTGCTGTGATGTTTTGGGGATCATTCAGACCAGTAAGGGGTTCTGTCACCACTTGGGTGCTTTTATGCTGTGCAGCTTTGGTTCAAAGCCCTGACACCAGTAGCCTGCCAACAAGCCTAGTTTCTCCTTGCATGGTGTCTCCAACAGCCCTTCCAGTTCTCAGAGTCCCCAGCTCCATCCACCCCAAGTTCTTAATTACCGGACACTCAGACTTTCTCCTCTGCTTCATCACCCCGCCCCCCCAAGGCATGAAACCAGTCCCCAGACACCTGCTTGGTGTAAGAACAAACACATTTATTTAATAGAAAAACCACAGACCCAAAGATAAAATAGCGAGGGAGAGCAAATATATGCCAGTCACGCAGTAAATAAATATATAGATGCAACCCTCAGGCTTTACACTTCTATATTAGATAAAATCCCTGCTCTAACACAAGTTACTGATTTCCTTTGAAGAGTTTCCCTGCTTGGCCTCTGCCATAGCAGCATTTCACCGACAGCACCCGCCAAGCTACTGTCCCTCCGGGCAGGTCTACACTACAAACACTGCATTGGTGCAGCTGCGCTGCTGAAGCAGTTTCATGAAGATGCTCTAAGCCAGTGTTTCTCAAACTGGGGTTGCCGCTTGTGCAGGGAAAGTCCCTGGAGGGCCGGGCCGGTTTGTTTACCTGCCCCGTCTACAAGTCCGGCTGATCACGGCTCCCACTGGCTGCGGTTCGCTGCTCCAGGCCAATGAGAGCTGCTGGAAGCGACACGGGCCGAGGAACTTACTGGCCGCCACTTCTAGCAGCTCCCATTGGCCTGCAGTGGTGAACCACAGCCAGTGGGAGCTGCGATCGGCCGGACCTGCGGACGGGGCAGGTAAACAAACCAGCCCGGCCCGCCAGGGGCTTTCCCTACACAAGCGGCAACCCCAGTTTGAGAAATACTGCTCTAAGGCAATGGTAGAGAGTTCTCCCGTCAGCTTACTTACTCCTTCTCCACGAGAGGCAGTAGATATGGTGACAGGAGAAGCTTTCCCACCGACATAGTGCTGTCTACATGTCAGGGTTAAGGTCAGTATAACTACGTCACTATATGAGCACTTTGGTTAAACCAAAGTAAGTGTGTAGGGTTCACCTGGCCTCAGTTTCTGGATCAAAACCTTAGTTTCAAGCCTCTTTTTAAAAACAGCTTTTTCCTTTTTTGTTTTTTCTCTCCTGCCATGGTGACTCATGGTTCGTCAGGGTAGAGAAATTCTAAGGGATGTTTCAGTGTATTTCCATTAACTCTAATGGCCTATCTTTTATCTGTTCCTGGGTTGTATAAGGCTAGGTGCTTAGAGCTAGTCTCATCTGCTTGAGGGGGCAGCCCCTCCCTACCTGACTGCCCATCACCCTGCTGGGAGGTGGAGGTGAAGCTGCATCAAAGATTATCAGCACAATTTTCTATATACACAAATACTTAACTTCAGAACCATAGCCTATATACATATCTCATAATGATTATTAAGCTTATGATTACCAGCTTTCATAAAAGAGCTTACTCAACATATTTTCAAGTGTCAGAGGGGTAGCTGTGTTAGTCTGAATCTGTAAAAAGCAACAGAGGGTCCTGTGGCACCTTTGAGACTAACAGAAGTACTGGGAGCATAAGCTTTCGTGGGTAAGAACCTCACTTCTTCAGATGCAAGTAATGGAAATCTCCAGAGGCAGGTATATATCAGTGTGGAGATAACGAGGTTAGTTCAATCAGGGAGGGTGAGGTGCTCTGCTAGCAGTTGAGGTGTGAACACCAAGGGAGGAGAAACTGTTTCTGTAGTTGGATAGCCATTCACAGTCTTTGTTTAATCCTGATCTGATGGTGTCAAATTTGCAAATGAACTGGAGCTCAGCAGTTTCTCTTTGGAGTCTGGTCCTGAAGTTTTTTTGCTGTAAGATGGCTACCTTTACATCTGCTATTGTGTGGCCAGGGAGGTTGAAGTGTTCTCCTACAGGTTTTTGTATATTGCCATTCCTGATATCTGACTTGTGTCCAGTGTCCTGAGTAGATGGTGCAGTTTCTTAGTGTATTCCTCAGTGGGATCTGAGGAAAGCGGCCTGTAGAATTTGGTATTGGAGAGTTGTCTGGCAGCCTCCTTCTGGTAGTCAGACCTGTTCATGATGACAACAGCACCTCCTTTATCAGCCTTTTTGATGATAATGTCAGGGTGGTTTCTGGAAGTGAAGTGAGGTTCTTACCCACGAAAGCTTATGCTCCCAGTACTTCTGTTAGTCTCAAAGGTGCCACAGGACCCTCTGTTGCTTTCAACATATTTTGATACACTGTAACTTTGTACACCATCAGTTGGTTCAGTGGCCCATTCTTTGGGGTTCAGACCCCCCTGTTCTCCCCTGGGGATGATTGGACCCTGAGAGACAACAAGGTTTGTAAGGTCTAGGTAAGTACCAGACACCCTATTTCAGTACACAGCCCTGCACGTATGTATATGCACCATTTTAGGTCACGTTTCCCTATTTCCTTGGGGAATATATAAATGATGAATGATAAAATTGGGCTTATGTTTTGAAATTTTGCAATAGTTCCTAACTTTGATATATCGGTGACTGGAGCAGAATTGTTAATTGCGGATAGCAGAAGCTAGAGAATCTAAAACAACTACCTACATGTAATGGAAAAATGGAACTTTGCCCAACAAAGCCAGTAAACGTCTATGTTCCATTGGCATTGTTAAAAGCAATAGGGTAGCATTCCGTTTTTCTTTCTATCTTCCTTTTGGTAATATCTGGCATAAATGCTAGCTTTTCAGAGGCATGTAGCCTGAAAATATTATGCTCTGTTTTCATTATTTTAGGCAAATTTTCTTCTGCTATTTTTAAATAATGTGAATACCAGAGCCTGGGGAATGGCTAAAATTATGTTGCCTTTTTTTAGCAGTAACTAAAAGAAAGTAACTAAAAGAACTTGAAGATATATTAGTATGTTACTGGTGCCAGCAGTTTGTATGTAGGTTTACAGAAGCACAGAAATGTAGGGCTGGAAGGGATCTCAAGAGGTCATCTAGTTCAGCCCCCTGCACTGAGGTACAGTCATCTATACCTCAATCATCCTTGACAGGTGTTTGTCTACCTCATTCTTTAAAACCTCCAGTGACAAGGATTCCATAGCTTCCTTTGCTAACCTATTTAAGTACTTAACTATTCTTATAGTTAGGTAGTTTTCTCAAATATCTAACCTAAACTTCCTTTGTTGCAGATTAAGCCCATTACTTCTCGTCCGACCTTCAGAAGACATGGAGAAAAAAAATATCACTGTCCTGTGTATAACAGTCTTTAACATATTTGAAGACTATTATCAGGTCCCCCCTCAATCTTCTTTTCTCCAGACTAAACATGCCCAGTTTTTTAATCTTTCCTCAGTGGTCAGATTTTCTAAACCGCTTGTCACACTCATTGCTCTCCTCTGGACTCTCTCCAATTTCTCCACATCTTTCTTAAAGTGTGGTGCCCAAAACTGGACAGTACTCCAGCTGAGATCTCACCGTGCCAAATGGAGCGGAACAATGACTGTCCAACTCTTCCATATGACACCCCTGTTAATACACCCCAGAACATCAGCCTTTTTTGCAATTACATCATATTGTTGGTGCATATACAATTTGTGAGCCACTATAACCCCCAGATCCTTTTCAGTAGCACTACCACCTGGCCAGTTATTCCTTACTTTGTAGTTATGCATTTGTATTTTTCTTCCTGAGTGTAGTACTTTGCACTTGTCTTTATTGTTTGCCCTCTGGTTTTATGGGCGCATAATACTGTAATAACATGTAGCATTTACCCAGTGTTTTACATGTTCACAGTGGTGTGAAATTAATGTGTGTTGTGGGTGAATATTATTCCCCATTTTACAGATTGGGAAACTGTGGCAGAGACAAGGCTCATTATTTGTTGTTTCGGTACATAATATATTTAACAGTGAAAGCTAAGATAAGGGGAAGAAATAAGAGTGAAGGAGAAAAAAATTCCAGAATGCTGAAGGTCCCGGTGAGTGAATGCAATTGCTAAAGAGAAAAGACTTAATATTCTGGAACCTTTTAGTGTTGGCTAGAAAATAGGTATGCATAAATGCTGCATAAAACCAGCATTAAGTGTTTGCACTCTGTACCATTTATTCCTCTCCCGAAGAGGAGTAATATGTGCTGGATGAAGGTACACATGTCTGTGTCGGGGCACAGACACACGGACTGCTAAACGTCTGCAGTCTGGAATACGTCTCCATTCCAGAGGACCTGCAGAGCAGCTTCTCTGTTGCTTTTAGGGGAACCCTTGTTGGGCGTAGGGAACTTTTCCCTGCACTCTCTCTAGCTGTGTCTTTGACATTATACCCATTAGTGCAACTTGCAGCCAAAAATCAGGCAAAAATCTGTAACAAAAATGACTGTCTCCTCCATTCTTTTGCCTATGTTCAAAAATTCCCATGACACTCACAAAAGGAATCTGTTTCAAAAGCCTTACAAGGATGACAAAAGACTTGTGTCTATTTATTGTACTTATAGGGACCCCGTCTTACCCTAATATCTGACCAGCTCACAACATTTAATGTATTTATCCTCAGAA
Source organism: Trachemys scripta elegans (assembly GCF_013100865.1). Classification (NCBI taxonomy): domain Eukaryota; kingdom Metazoa; phylum Chordata; order Testudines; family Emydidae; genus Trachemys; species Trachemys scripta. The sequence goes on along the minus strand of NC_048310.1, from coordinate 9,011,006 downwards.
CTGCCCTGTGAGGTAGGGCAGTACTGTTATTCCCCTTGTATAGTTGGGGAACTGAGGCATGGAGAGACTAAATGACCAGCCCAAGATCACCCAAGTCTGTGACAGAGCAGGGAATTGAACTCAGTTTCTGAGTTCTAAGCTGAGTCTCTATTTGTGATCAAGTGGGCCCAAAGCACCGAACCAACCTTCCTTCAGCCCCATGCTACAAGCAGGCGTTAGCAGGACTTAGGTGCCATTGCAAAAATCCTGGGGACCCCGCCATTGTTTCTGAGCTATACCTACTTCCAGGAGCTGCATCACAACCACCCTCCCAGGTTTCTCAACTTCCTTTGGAGACCCTAATGGCATCAATGTTCACCTTATAAACACAACAGTATCCCGGTAGCCTGCCTCTTGATATACATTATAAGCATTGTTATAGACTTTACCCAGACCAAATTCCATCTTCCCTGTCTTTCACCTAGCTCGCCGGTGGGTGAATCTAGATGCTGGCCATAAATCAGTGAAACAGCAGCAGATCGGTATATCATTTCTTCTGGGAGGGAACAAGTAGAACTTTGTTACAAATTCATTCATGGATGAAACAGCCTCTAAGGCTCTAAAACTACTTGTCATTTCCTCATTCCTTGATGCCAGGTCTTCTTGGGCTTCCATGAAGCCTGTGAGAGGCCATTTGTATTACTAGCTCTAAGGTTCTGCATTTCCTGGATCCGAAACACTAATGAAAAATCCTTCCTGATACTTCTCTAGGGGAAAGGCAGTTTCCTCCATCTCCCCATCCCTATCAGCACATCTGATCCAGCCAGTCAGCTGACCTTCTGGACATTTATGTCCTATGACAGATTTACATGAAACATCTGCCTCTTCTTGGTGGGGTGGGTATTTCATAGTTAAAGGCCACGGGCTATCTCAGAACATGAAATGGTTCTTGCTTCTCAGACAACTGTTCACGGTCTCAGGAGGGGAAATAGCAATCAGACCTTTTGCCCTGGCTGACTTATCATACTGCTGCTTCTGCCCGACTTGGGCTTCCTCTAGGGTCTGTTAAGTAAGATCCTTCATCCTGTATAATTATTTCCCCATCCTGATTCTCAATACTGACTTGACAGGGAAGAGCAGTTCAAAGAATACGAATGGTGGATGCCTGTGTTTTTGATCTATGCAGAAGTTGGTATGGGAACTACTTTGAGCTGATACCTAAATTATTTTTGGAGCATATTATTCTTCCTAAGGATCTAGATGAACGGCTTTGGAGATTTATGGGAACGATGTTTATGGTGGCATTCCTATAAGCAGAGACAGGTGAGTTTGACCCTGAGATGTTGCCCTTACACATTGCAAATTGTCAGTTCTTAGGAATGTTGGGATAGCTTTGTTGTTCACACAGGAACCTTTAGTTACACTGAGTTCTACTCCATTGATGTCAGTGGGATTACTCCTTGATGAGATATTAGTAACTGTGATAAGGATATGGCAACCTAGTCCTGATTAGTTGGGGAGGCAGAGGGGTACTAACATGTTAGAAAATACTGGAATTACCTTGCATGATACCTCTTGCATTTATTTATTTTTTACTATTATAGCAGCATGGATGTGCAGGGCACTTTACCAACCAATAAGGAGATGCCGCCAATGATGACAGAGGAAGGGGAGACGGAAATATTTGGGAGGAAAGATAAAAAGCTCACTTTTTTGCCGCATTACGTTTCAGCCCATAGCAGGAGCTCCATAAAGTTGTCAGACAGATACACTGAGGCACGAGATTCCACAGGGGAGCCAGAGCAGGAGTAAATCTGTGACTTATCAGTATAATGGAATTACATTGACTTGTGCCCTTGGGGAATTTGGCCTATTGATTAGTCATCGTCATCTCCCCCTCTCCCCCCCAAGCACTGCAAAGGAGCTAATATTTATTAGCCCATTTTACTGATGAATAAACAAAGATGCAGCGAGGCTAAGCAATTTATCCAAGGTCACCCGGTGAGTCAGGATTAAAACTCAAAAGTCCTAACTCCCACGTAACACCAATCACAACACTGACACAGGGAATGACTAGTGTAAATATTGGAGATAAAACTACCTACGAGGTAGGACTGATATTAGGCCATAGTTACAAAAATACAAAACAAGCATTGGGCTTCCTATTGTCACACAACCATTTGCAGGGGGCACAGCACTGGTACTTTGGCTATGAGAGCTTGTTGCTGTCTATTCTTGAGTGAGAGAGGTTTTCATCATATACAAAAACAAGTTCTTACAGTGCTACTGCCCCACACGTCTACTACAGTGATACTTGCAGTTTGGGGTCTGAGTGTAGTCGACTGTATTTTATTATGAGCAGTATTGTGCCACAAGCCATATTATATATACAGAGTGAAATCCTGGCTTTATTGAAGTAAATTGGTGAAATCCTGTTTCCATATAAGTCAATGGAAGTTTTACTGTAACATCTTGAATCTAAAAAGAGAGGCATTGCTAAAAGTTACCTTAAAATATTCTCTAAAGATCATCACTGAAAGAGTTAACACTTGGAGCCTCCCTTCCCTCATCCCTTGATGTTCTAAACCTTTTCTAACCTACCAGCTTCCCAGAAGTGATTGCCCGCTGTCTGTGAACCAGACTATTTAAGCAGCATGAACCCTCTGAGTTTCAGTCCCTGGGCCTCCCTGCAGTTGTTAAATGGTTCATGTAGTTTGCCAAGCAAAGGGCTGCCTGTGACTAAAAAACTGAGCCGTTTTAATAGCTCTAATATGGCGGGCCAGCAAATGTACCAATGGGGTACAGTCAGAAACTGGGAAGGGGCAATTTGCAAGTAATTTGGAGTTTCCGCTAGGAACAGGGAGCTCGGTGTGTGAGGAACATGATGACGTCTGACATTTTAGAGGTAAATGGACTAGTCAGTTTTTGTACATTTTCCACTTTGTTGGCAAGTTATTTTCCTGAGAAAACACAATGACCGAAACACCAGTGAAATTTGGTTTCCTTTCCTCCTTAAGGAACATTAATCTCCAGACTGATCATTCTGAATCTGACTTCACACTGAAATTGATGAGAGGTGCTGTTAATTCAAGACTCTTTTATGCTCCCTAACATTATCATGCATGTCTGGAAACACGCTCCTTCTTAGTATATTGTCATGCTCACAACACAAGGCACATTGTCACTTCAAGGGGAGCATTATCTAGTAGTTCAAATCAGATACTGAACTCTTCTTGGTGGCAAATGCAAATAGTTTTAGCTAACCGAGCTATGACAAATTATAGCAGATGTCCCTTGGGCTCTATTCTGGGCTGTTCCACTGACATGCAGTGTAACTCAAAAGGAGTCACTCAGTAGCTCTCTGCCTCAGTTTCCCCCCAATCTGAAAAACAGAGATTGCCTGGGTTACAAGGTTGTTGTGGGGCTTTAAAATTAATATTTGTAAAGCACTTTGAGATCACTCATATCTATAGCTATATAAATGAAATTATATACAGTATAGACTAGATAATAATATAAGTGTAAAGGACTATTTAAAATATAAATCAAAGTATTATTACAAGAAATCTGTTCCAGAGACCCGTGCATGGCTTGGATTCAGTAAAGTATTTGCTGTTAGAATCCTTTCTAGTGAAAAAATGTTTCAACAGCAGCTAGTTAAATATTGTGATTTCATATGGCGCCTTTATTTACAGTGTGTCGTTATCTTTAACAACATCTATTTATAATGATCTTTATGAGATAATAAACAGTGCTATCCTATTAACAGTGACCTCGAAGTTCAGCCAAGAACATGAGGAAGTCTGCCAAAATACCTAGGTGGCCTTTCTTGCAGTCTTGCGGAACACAGCTGACTTTTATTTTTATTTTCAGCTCTAGCAATATTAATACCCAAATAAATATAAATTAGAGGTGTTAAGTGAAATTTATGGATCGTGAAGGTGTGAATCAGATGGCACCAGCAAAGTGTGGATTCAGGTATAGGCTAGGGATGCAAACTGCTCTTGTGTCGCTTTGCCAATACTCTAATCTTGTCTGTAGCATCCCAGGCATTTTATAGCTTTGACGTTTGAAAGAAAATCTATTGGCTTGTCTTCTGGAAAGCTTGGCCTAGGGGAAAAGACAGTTCCTGGTGTAGAGGGAGTTGTTTGTATAGGTGGCTTGGTGGCAGGATGTAGGTTGAGGAAAGACTGGTGATGTAATTAATGCCAAGTTTAACAGACTCCTTGCAGAAGAGGGAAGTCATTGTACCACTATTAATATGACTACTAGTACAACCACATGCTGGGGTTCAGGGGACAGATACAGGCATTGCCAAAGGAGAGGTGGACATTTATGATTCCGAAATGTCATCTGAGTAACGTGTTTTGTGTTCTGCGTTGAGCCCTGTTCACTCCTTGGGTTCTTAAACTGTGTCCTCTGGAGCCCTGCAGTCCTCAGAACTCTCCCTAGCAGTCCACAAAATGAAAGAATTTTGCAAACCAAACGGTGTGGGAGTCTGGAAAGAGGAAAGGATGCTTGAGAGGTTCTTTCAGTGACAAAGTAGACTGCGGAGTGAAAAGCTGGAGAATGGCTGGTCCAGACAACAGTTCCTGTGTGAAGCGCTGAAATACAAGCTGACCTTCCTGTGCGCCTGACCATCATGTATCATTCCCACAGCCGCTTTTTTATGCCCTGGGCTATAAACAGTCACTTTTATACTAACATCTGTATGAAAAGCTTGCTGTCCTCATTGACCAAGAAAACACCCATCCTAATCCAACAGTGCTGTACGGCATAGAACCAACTGGATTGCACACCCCTGCTCTGAAACTTTCTTCTGCCTTCACCAGATTATTTATTGCTGTGTTCCACACTGGGAGGAAGAGAAGGTTTTACGCAATGTCTTCATATTTAAAAACTAAACAGCTTCTATAAAGGCCTCTTGTCACAGTCTGGGTATTAATGTGTTATGCTTTAAATGGTAACCCACAGCTGAATGCATTCTATGCTATGGATCTGGCTAGCGTATGTGCGATGTTGACACAAATTATGGCATTATGTTGTATATGATATCTGATATTATTTGTATTATAATACCAAGATCAAGGCCCTAGAATGACTCATTCCTGAAGCACTTACATTTAGAGATGTGCGAATAACAGATTTTTCAGATCACTGGCCATTCTGGAAAAAACACGGTTTGGGGTGACCCGAAAATGAACTTTTTTGGCGAATCAAAAATAGTAAATAAAGTCATTTGGGGTTGAATGGACCATTTAAGTTTTACCAAAAGTTAAATGCTTTGTTTAGATTTCAAGAGGTTTTTTTAAAGTTAAAAAAATAAATAAAATCTGAAGAACATTTCCAAAACAAAAGGTTGTTTTGAATCAAAAAGGATTGAAATAAAACATTAAATTTTTTCTTTTAACATCAACAATTTGGCAAAACCAACATGAATTCACAAAATTTTCAGTGTTGCTGAATATGCATTTTTCGCTGGACAAAAGTTTCACCTCAAAAATTTCACTTAGATCTACCTACACTGCAAATAGATAAGACAAGATGGTGTTATCCTAATTTTACAGATGAAGAACTGAATCAAAGAGACGTTAAATGACTTACCCGTGGTCACACAGGAAGTCCACTGCAGGAGCAGGAAGCTAACCCACTTATACTTTTTGCTCTATTTAAATTAGCTAAACCTTCACATCTTCATTGATACAATACAGGGTCCGAAGAGAGCCTTAAACCCTACATACCCTGTGTAGCCCATGCTTACTGAATGTGGATGTCTAGACCACACATGGAAGTTAGTGAAAAGCAAACTTGCCTTTTTAGGAATACCTGGCATACCAGGCTTCCCAATTGCCTATTGTAGGAGAGAGAGCGAGAGAGAGAGAGCCTGGATCACTGGGCCTGGTGCAAGACCTGAGGCCTGCACTAAAGGCTATGAACCAAAGTTAGGCCTAGAGCCGGATTTCCAATTAGGCACAGTAGGCACGTGTTTAGGGGCACCTGTGTTCTAGGGGTGCCTTACCTCTCTAAAACTGTGTGCAACAGAAAGGTCAGCTGTAGATGGGGGGCACTGAAGATGCTATGCCTAGGGGCACGTAAGGTATAAATCCGGCCCTGGTTAGGCCATGTATTAAAGTAGATGTTTACAAATTCACTGTCTAATATATGACCTTGAAAAAGATATTGCTAGTGCTAAACACAGGCACTTTTTAAGAAGCAACAGCTTCTGGATATGTGTGAGAACACACTTCTAATGATTAGCCCAGAGACACCAGATAAGAGAATGTTTTGCCCAAGACACCTGGAGCATGATACAAGGGGAGGTAACAAGCAAATGTCATGAAACACAAAGTGGTACGTAAGTTGAGTGTCTTGGTCTATAAATGCCGGGGTACCTCGCCTTAACCCTTTGTATGGGGGACAGCAGAAATTCCCACTGCCGACAAAGCCATTCTTTGCCACAGGGCACATATGTGTTAGTGTCCCTGTCTCCACAGAACAGGGTGCTAGGACTTTGTGTTGAGGGCAATAAACCTGGCCGAGTGCTTTTGTCACTGCATCGAGTCTGTGGTCTTTCTGGGTAGCACCATCGAGGTCTGCTGAAGCAGCTATCTGCGCAGGGCTGGGACGGCATACAGAGAGAGCACACACCCACATAACTTACAACACCTATATGCACTGAAGCTGCTTCAGTATCAACTTCCTCTAACCAGTTTTTGACAGCTAGGAAAGTTTTCAACATGACTGAGTCAAGCACATCATCTCTCTCCTTGCAGTAGACTCAGACTTTATCAGAGCTGTGTGAATGAAACAGCTCTGCACAGCCATTCGGCCGAAAAGCTCCAAACCCCACAGAGGAAATGGCAACATTCAAACACAGGCGAGCCCACAAGTGAATTACATGCAACACTTGTCCGTCGGTCGTTCTGGTGAATCAGAAGGTGATGCTCTGTCGGCTGCCTCCCCTCTGGGCAGCCCTAACGAGCACTGTGTTGCTAGCAGGGCTGTCTTTCAGGTTAAACCTAAAACTGAAAGTCTGGATACTTGTAGTTCTTAAAAATACCTAGGCAGGGTTTTTTTTTTTTTTTTCTCTACACTTAGGGGGATTTATCCTGCCATAGGCCACAGAGCCACTTTTAAACAGGTACATGGAAAATAGCATTGCCTCCTGGCCATTTTTTGACCAGCGTGGCCACTTTTTCTACTCTCTTGCTGGTTGCTAGACAAGAGATGTAATTTGCTGGGGTTTTTTGTTGCACACTCATAGGGGGTTTCTCATGAGGGCTGAAACTCCTGCGTGGGGGTGGATGTAGGAGCTCAGAGGCCAACGGCATCATGCATCAGGCTACTGATGGGGTAGGGCATCCAAGAGAGGAAGAGGAGGGTATGGCAGAGGAGACAAATCTATGCCCTTTCACTCTTAAAAAGGCACTCCTGCAGTTCCTGAATCACACTGACCTGGCCCATTTTCAGTTTGAGTAAGTCTCCCTACCTACAATTCCAACCACAAGATAAGGGCTCTGTCTTTGTTTTTAATTCCAAACTATTTGTAGAATAATGCAGTTAGCTCTGAATGCCTATCCTATACCTATCTCATAGAACTGGAAGGGACCTTAAAAGGTCATCAAGTCCAGCCCTTTGTCTTGCCTTCACTAGCAAGACAAAGTACTGATTTTGTCCCAGACCCCTAAGTGGCCCCCCTCAAGGATTGAACTCACAACCTGGGTTTAGCAGGCCAATGCTCAAACCACTGAGCTATCCTTCCCCGACTGTGCAAGCTGAATTTTGGTGACTGGTGAAATAAGACCTGCATAGCTCGATAGCAAGGTTTGTACTGTGCTTCGGGATCCTTTGGAATAGAAGTTGCTAAGTGATTTGGTATTTTTTATCATGAAGCTTTGAGGTGTATTTTTGATTCTGGTCAATCACTTGGCCTTTCTATATGTTTCCCTGGCAAGCAATGGGGTCCAAATTTATATCCCAGCATAAAAACTTGGACTTCCCACAAGGAAAGTGCAGGAGAAAAAAAAAATCACACCCAAGTTTTTTTCTGTAGAGAAAGCAAAATTATGTTTGCTGTAACATCAGAAATCCAGTGGTGGCAGGGTCAGTACCTCAGTCCATTCCTGCTATGAATAACAACCTGAAAAAATTAATGTGTCAACCTCTTCAGGCCTGAGCTATCTCAAAGCCCTTTGATCCCTTAACTCATGACTGCTGGCCATCAAAAGTGTTTTCTCTCCATATTTTCCCTCGACAGGTTCAAAGGAAAATCAATTAAATTATTAAAACTTGAATTGCTTTCCTGTATGAAATTATCACCTATAAAAAGATACCTTTAATTGGGCACTGTAAAGATCTAAATTACCTCCCCTCTCACACCTCTGAAATCCGACTTGAAGCATGAATCCATTTGGGGATGAGAGCAATTTTAATGTGGCTGAAATTATAGTTTCATTTTCTTCCCAGTGGTATCTATTTATTTATTTTATTTTTTACCACAGTCCAGCTGAAGGCTAACACTTGACTTTAATGACTGCCGAGGAAAACATATTAGTGGGGTGATATATTGTATCTCTTTACTTAACAGCTGTGCTTTCCCTAGTTCAAAAGAAAATGAGGTCTCAAGGAGAGACGAGTGTTGTTAAGAAAATACAGGTTGACTTCAGAACAATGGTATGTACCCTGAAGGTTGCTTTCCAGGTCACAGAGCAAGAGAGGGGCTGGGGATATGCAAATGATCTACCCTGGAATAAAGGGGTAAACAGTCCTTGATCCATATGCTGAATTCCCTCTGGTATCTACGAGAGTTAGTTCAGCATGAATGGCTAGCGGCACCGAGGATCTGCTTCTGAACCATTGAACTAATGGGACTTTTTCCATTGATCGCAATGGGAGCTGGATGAGGACATACATCTCTAAATTCTGGAGTTTTCCCTCAGTCTTGCCTAGTCCAACTATTTTGCACATAACTGTATAGTCTGAGAGTCAAAGATTAATAGATCTAAAGGCCAGAAGGGACCATTTTGATCCTCTAGCCTGAGCAACAGAAGCCAAAGAGCCTCACCCAATTATCTCTGCATCAGGACAAGAATTTCTGATTGAGCTGTAGCATATCTTTTAGAAAAATGTGTAGGCCTCATCTACAATGATGGAGAATCCATCACAACCCTCAGTAAGTTGTGAATCTTGGTTGTAAGGAAGAAAGAAACTCAGCATGTATAATACTGTAGGTCACACTTTATATAAATGGTCCATTTCTAAATAGTTTATAAAGGGTGAATAAATATGTGTTTATTTGTTTGTATTGAATAGCTGTTTTAATAAATGGTATATCAATGGTTATTGATTGTTATGGAGTCCAGCAAGCTGCTTATAACCATCTATAATACTGTAATGATCAGTGCAGACAATAGCTCCACCAATAGGTAGTGCAGTATCTCTATTTTAGGATAAGCTGTTGTCTTGATATAATGTTTTGTTGTGATTGGTTGGGTAGAAAGTACAAGAAGGAAGTTAAGTCCTACCTATGTGTGCTGGAGTTGTTACCTGCCGTGTTCCAAATACCTTGTACTGATGTGCTTATAACACTTCTACAACACATGCTACTCATGTGTATTGTAACAGGGTCAGGACTCACCACCATTGGCACTTCCTGCTGGTTGCTCTGGGAATTAGCTCTGGTCAGCTGTGGAGTGCCCTCTGCATGTGGTGTCTCCCCCATTGTCTGCTTTGCTGATTTGGGAACCACCTTGTTCCCTGATTGGCGGTGTCTGCTTCAGGACACTGCCCTCCGGCAGCACCCACTACTCCATTCTTACCCACTTCCGGGGAGGAGAATGGAGGAACGGGACGTAACGGCAGTCCTTCAGCTTGCACCTGCTTCAGTGGCCAAGCACAACCCCAAAGTCTTGCCCCTCACCTCAGGGCAAGTTGCAGTGTGTCTCGGCCACACCTCTCTGTGGTCAGGTGCAGTGCAGGGGGGGGACACCCAGGCCCACATGCTACTCTGGGTCCCAACCCAGGGACCCTCCAGTAGCAGCCTCCCTCTGCCCTCCTTCTCTCCCCTCTTGTCCACCTATCTTCCCTGGGCCACTTCCCCTTTGGCCCTGTGCACCTTCTCGACCCTTTTTAGTAGGGGCCGCAGCCTGGCAGGTAACTGGGCCGGAGCTCTCCTCTGCTCCCCCAAGCCCGCCCAGCACTGCTGTGTCCAAGGTACTACCTCCTTACCTCAGAAGCCAGTCCTCCTCCCTTGCTAGTCAGGGAGTGACTCCCTTCTCCCCTGCTAGGCAGCCTTTATATAGGACCAACCCAGCCCTGATTGGCTGCCTCTTTCTTTGCCCTGATTGGCTCTCCACAGGCCTTTGATGATTGGCTGCTGGTCTGTGCAGCCTCTCTGGCCTATTCCAGCCCTTTTTCTCATGGAGTGGGGCAGCTGCCCCACTAAATGTATAATGTTCTTATGAAAGGTAAATAAATTCTTGATAGATTTTATGTCATTTCTAAATGTATTTTTCTCTATAAAATGTGACTGTCTTGTGTATACTTGAAATTTCAGAATGAATTTTTTTTCACTAGTGCTCTATGCTCATTCCCAGAAGAACACATCAAAAGTCGGTGCATTTTTAATTTTTCCTATCGCAGATATTTGGAACATAAATAGATGAACATCCAGGCAAGTCCTGCAGTCAGTATCTCCATAGGAATTTAATTGTGGGGACAAAGCACCTTAGCCTAGACCAGGGCTTCTCAACCTTTTCCTTGCGGAGGCCCCCCCTCCACATGCTATAAAAATGCCAGCGCTCAGTGGGGGGAGCATGGAGCTCTGGGCCAAGGGGACGACCCTGGGGCATAGGAATAATTTTACTTCTATTTTGGGGCGTCAAGGGCTGGCGGGGCTTGAGCCAGCTCCGCACAGCAGAGTCCAGGGCAGGAGCGCCACCTCCGCCCTCTGACTCACTCAGCAGGCCACCCAGCCTGTCTGGGCTGTGGGGGGGATGCAACCAAAAATATAACTGAAAGGGAGGACTCAGTTCAAAAAGTTTGAAAACCGCTCAGGGTGCAGGCAGGGGGTAGCTCAGGACGCAGGCAGGGAGTAGCGAGGGGCTGTGTGCGGGCAGGAGGTAGCTCAGGGCGAAGGCAGAGGGTTGTTAAGGGCTGTGTGCAGGCAGGGGAGTAGCTCAGAGTGCAGGCAGGGAGTAGCTAGGGGCTGTGTGCAGGCAGAGGGGTAGCTCAGGGCTGTATGTGGGCACAGGGGTAGCTCAGGGTGAAAGCAGGGGTAGCAAGGGGCTGTGTGCGGGCAGGAGGTAGCTCAGGGTGCAGGCAGGGGGTAGCTAGGGGATGTGTGCAGGCAGGGAGTAGCTCAGGGTGTATGGGGGGGTAGCGAGGGTCTGTGTGCGGGCAGGGGGGTAGCTCAGAGTGCAGGCAGGTGATTGTTAGGGGCTGTGTGCAGGCAGGGGAGTAGCTCAGGGTGCAGGCAGGGGTGTAGCTCAGGGTGCAGGGAGGGGGGGTAGCTCAGGGTGCAGGCAGGGGGTAGCTAGGGGATGTGTACAGGTCGGGGGGCTCCCAGTGCAGTTCCCAGCTTCGGGGGCGGGGGCGGCGCTGGGGCTTCTGGCTTGTGGGGGGAGGTTTACTAGCTTCAGACCCAGATTGCTCCTGGGTTGCAGCGGGGGGCGCACCGGCTTCAGCCCCGTGCCTCTTCTGGCTTCAGCACTGGGGCTTGGGGCACCAGGTTTCAGCTGCAGGGCTCCGCGGACCCCCTGAAAGGGCTCACGGACCCCCAGGGGGCCACGGACCCCTAGTTGAGAACCACTGGCCTAGTCTACACATAGTTATACCAATACCAAAACTATGTCAGGTAGGGGATAGGATTTTTTTACTGATGTAGTTATACCTGTACGATCCCTAGTGTGGACACAGTTATACCAGTATCAAGGTGCCTCATGCCAGTATAGCTTATTTCCCTTCCTGTGCAATATAAGTTTTAAATTATTAGATAAGAATAACTGTGTCCATTCTAGTAGGAGTTGTACTCATTTAACTATATCAGTACCATTAAAGCAGCGTAGCTTTTTGTGTAGACAAGGCCTTACAGTAACTGGTAATTGCCATACATCATCTCTTTCCATGTTCTGGAATGGAAACAACCTAATGGACAGTGTTACATCAGGAAGGACGGCTCTGTTGCAAGCAGCTGATATGAAGGCATCAGCTCAGTCATTTTGCTTCCTTCCTGCCACTAAGCATGGAGCAGGAAATCTAGGCCACTAGCTCTAAGGGCTTTCCACACCCCCCCTCAAACAAACAAACAAAAAGATAAAAAGGAAGGAAGACGCAAGAAACAAGGATAAGAAGAAGGGAATAAAAGGCAGAGAAAAAGCGTGACTGCCAACTATACGGCTCAACCTCAGATGGAAAACTCCATTCTAGGGCTGTGAACAGGAGGAAGGATATGAATTCCCACTAAGTAACTCTTCTCCTTTCCAAAGATCCCAAGATTTCCAGTGACTTTCTCAAAAAATCCCATTGATGAAGCTTTGCTGAAAAATACCAATGAGAAACAAAACAAAGCAACCTAGCATTTGTTTTCTCGTACTTTTTACCTCTTGCGGTACTGTGAAAAATTCTCCTGTTCCTGCAATGCACTATTATGGTGAGTTTATCTTGCCACAATAAGATAAATACTACCTTCATAGTTTGTATCTCTGTAAACATACACATTCCGGGTTCAAATGATTGGCTCAGGCTAATTACTGGAATTCTGTCTGTGATCCTCACAAATAACAAGGTGAAGAAATCACATTTTCAGTCCAGTGGGCATGTACAGAACAGACCCCCAAAAATCAGGTAAATAGCCTGATTTAAATTCCTCCTATAACTTGTAATTATTGTACTTTTTATATCTCAAATCTATTTATCTATACAGATGTGGACAGATGGGTGGGTGTGGCTGGCTGGCTGGACAGGTATCCAGATGGATAGACAGTAACACTCGTCTCATTTCTCTTAGCATAAAAATGGGAAATGTTGTTTTCAAAGGGAAAATCTACAGGGGATTGTCTTCTTTGTTATTTGTCTGTGAAACACACCCCTACACAATGTGGCCCTGATCTTTGAATGAAAAGGTGCTACTGTAATACAAAGAAAAAATAATAATTGTGAGTCACTCGGAGAAATAGAAAACCTTCAACATACTGGAAAACAAATTTCATGAAACCAGCCCTACTTGCCATTTGACCAATCACTGATATCCAAAAGAAGTATTTACACAACCTATGTCCAGAACCATATCACAAAGCTAATCAAATGGAATTTCCTCTTTTCCGCTAAAATTTTATTTAAAAGTTTTTCACAGGTTATGGTTCTTGCCTCAGGGATGCAGAGCGCTGGGTTCCCATTCTTGGCTGTAGTTCTGTCTATGGGGCAAATCCTCGGTCTCATGCAAACTTTCAGGTCCTGTGCTCAGCAGAAGACATGCAAAGGAGCATGCATGCAGCAAAATGTGATACTTCTTGCACATATTTTTTTACACACAATAAAAAATCCTGGCCTCACTGAAGAAAAATTGTCATTGACTCCAATGGGGCCAGGATTCCACTCATTGGAATCGCACTCCATTTATCTCACCTCTCTTTCTAAGGAACCGCTAATTGTTCATTGAGTCCCGATATCCAAGCAGTTTGGATACTTGGGGTTCTAACTATCAATCACAGTAAAAAGTAGTAGATCATCTCTCTTTAATAACTTCCATGAGAAGTTTTAAAGATCTTACCCCAGTGACTTCTTAAATCTTGCTCTATTTCTGCAACATCATTGTGCAGTAGAAACATCTTCCAAATGTTTAGGTTACAGGAGCAGAATTCAATCCACTCATCACTTCAAAAGGAGATAAGATATAAAATGTGCCTTCTCTTTAAAATAAACACGACACAATGCAAAGGAGAAAAGCAGTGTCAATAACTGACTAAAACTGATCAGTATTTCATTTCTGAGTCATCATCTGTTTGTCAAATGAAGTCCCTCTACCTAGGGAAAATACCACATTAATCTAAAAATTGAGCACTGCAGAGACTTCCTTGGCCTGGAACCCTGCAATCTGGGGATCTAAGAAACAATCACATTAATTTAATAGTATATAAAAACAATGATTTCTCTGTTATATTGCATTTTCACTTGGTTGTATTCAGCCACCATGGGAGGAAATCTCCATGAGGTTTTCTTTGCAGAGGCTTGGCCCCATCTGAACTCAGGACTCCCGTTGGAACAGGTTGCAGGGCTGGTCTTCAATTATCAGTCGAAGATCCTCCAGGCCAGGAGAGGGAACATGTTTCAAAGCTGAGAACACTCTCCTAAAGCAATGGACCTCCTCTACTCTCCAAGTGGGCACTATAATAGAAGTGTGACACAAGACAGCTGATAGAGACTGCTGGCATGTATTTCCTGGCCCCTGACCAGTATACACTCCTTCCAGTACCTACTATTACATGTGCCTCTAGAGATGCCAACAAACTCACCTGATGGCTCACAGGGAGAGAAGTAATCTGAGGCCTACATAGGACTTTATCATCTAGCAGCAGGACCTTGTATTGCACTCAGAAGCAGATGGGAAGCCAAACCACTTCAGGATGGATATATGAAAAATAAGAGGAAATATAGAAAAAACGAATATCAGACTAGAAAGAGATGGGCATGCTGGAAACTGCACAAGAGGGCTCCATAAACAATATGGGCTGAATTCAAATCTCATGCAAGTGAGTGCTTTACTGTGCCAGGGCCATATCTGCTGAATTTGGAACTTTGGAGAAGTAACTACAGGCTGTCTTGCCACTCATGAAAGAATGGCATTATTTTGGTGACTGTCATCATAGCAGCCAATCATAGTTTCCATTCTGCAGTGGTTTAATGGGCTCGGCTTTGTGCAAATTGCTATTTAAGAAAGGTGGGACAGAGGGAGAGGAAACAGAGACAGTATACGAAATACCAATGCTTACATATACACACCCCTCCAGAGGGCAAGGAACAGCCACAAACTTCCAAACTATTTTTAACCCATTTTCAAAAATCATACATAAAACTGTATTATTACCAGTTGGCTTTTCTCTAATTTATGAAATACAGTTCAAGCTCTTTTCTTTCCAACTGGAAACGAAGAGTGATGGATTTAAATTCGGAGGGCACGATGCCGGTGAGAAAGGATGAGATGCATTTAGTTTGCTCACTTCTATTTTCATAAAAATAACTTAAAAGAAGCAAAAAGAGAAATCAGGCAGAACCATTGAAAAGAAAAAAATATCTGAGAAATTTGTTTTAGTTGAGAACTGGGAAGTGACCAGTAGCAAACCAATTGAAACAACAGAATAGCGTATGCCTGTGTGGGTAAGCACATGTACCTATAACCATACGGAGTCCAGGAGATGATTTCCAATATATAATGTCTCATTCACTTTGAGCCAAAAAATTAAAGGACTAAGAAAAACAATACTCTGTGGAGAATAATATTGATGTAATATAATAGATTACATGCTTTCGAGTACCTCCAACATTCCAGGCTGACTAATTTAAGTTCATATTAAGCTTTTGGGCCTGATTTTTCCCACCACTTTACCATTTTTATCCGAGTATGACTATCTGAGATCAAATTCTTGGAGTAGCTAAAGAAGTGGGGGGAAGTGACTCTCGGGCATCTATCTGCTCCTAATCCTGGAGCCACCAGAGGCCAAAATCCCACCTGAATAATGTAGAGCAGGGGTCAGCAACGTTTGGCATGCGGCTCGCCAGGGTAAGCACCCTAGCGGGCTGGGCCAGTTTATTTACCTGCTGACGCGGCAGGTTCGGCCGATCGCGGCCCCCACTGGATGTGGTTCACCGTCCTGGGCCAATGGGGGCAGCGGAAAGCCGCGGCCAGCACATCCCTCGCCCGCGCTGCTTCCCACCGCCCCCATTGGCCCGGGACGGCGAACCACGGCCAGTGGGGGCTGCGATCGGCCGAACCTGCCGCGTCAGCAGGTAAATAAACTGGCCCGGCCCGCTAGGGTGCTTACCCTGGTGAGCCGTGTGCCAAACGTTGCCGACCCCTGATGTAGGCAACTTAGGGGTTGCTCTGAATTATATCCAATGGAGAGGACCCCTAGAGCAGTATGCTCTGGCTCTGCCCCTACAACATAGCAGGGGTAGGGAAAGTGGGTAGTTTAATACCAGCTTTACGGTGATGATTTCTCTTATGTCGGTGAAAAGCATGCTGGGGCAATTCTTAAGCAGCCTCTTCAGCTTTGATTAAAGAACGCTTTGTGCTGCTTTGGGAGTAGAAAGGGACTTTAGCAGCGGCTACAAATCTGGCCATTGACTTTAGTGGAGTTATTCCTGTTTTACATCAGTGTATTCAGGCCCATTAACTTTGCATACATGGCATGCTACTTACTTTGAAAGCCAGTTTAGAACTCCCTTTTGAATCCTACACTGCGTTTTTGACTTTCCTTCTCTCTGCATGCTATACACAGTAGTTGGACGTGGTCTGTGGACCTCTATAACTGCTATTTTTCATCAGGAGGATAGCTTTTAGCTGCAGGAACAAACCTCACTGCATGCTGGGCAAATATTGGGTGGAAAAATATTTCACAATAGGAAACTAGTTGGAATAAGTCAAAAAAGAGGATGTCAACCAATCCTTGGTGCTGTTTGGTCTTGGTGTAATATTTCAAAGTTCCCTGTTTTGAAATTATTAGACCACCAAAAAAGCAAAAGGCTGCCAAAAATTACTGTAAAAGGTAATAATTGTTAATAACTTGGCATCTGCTTACTCATTTGAGCAGCATGGTTTTGGCATACTTTAAAGACAACATTGTAAGCAAATAAAAGAGCAACTGCCTGGTGCATAAAATTGTTAACCACATCATAACTAAATATTAAATGGGAGTTTTTAATTCAATTTATAGTTTAAATAAGGATCATTACAGCAACTTAAAAAAACCCCCGGAAGAGTCAAGCCCTTAAAATGTTAGTTATAACAAGAACTTAAAGCAATAATTGCAGTGTCCTTGACCTTGGAATGATCCTTTTTAAATTAGCACAGGAATTTAATTAAGGCTTCAAACAAGCTTTCATTCTAGATTCAAGTTTCCAAATATTTTGAGATCAAATGTACTATTTCCCTCCGACAATGAGCCTGATCCAAAGCCCATGGAAGCCAATGGAAAGACTCCTACTAATGCTAATGGGCTTTGGTATTGTTTTGGCTTTCTAATTTTGGAATGGTGCCTCCAGACCCGTGAGGGACATGTAGAAACCCTCACCTGGTTGCACCTTGCCTGGGGTCATGAATCATGGGGAGTCTCATTGCCTTTAAGACCACTGGAAAACAAGGGCTGGTTCACAAGAGGGAGAAGAGAGAAAGAGACTCATTCCTCTCAGACTGTCATTGCCTACTGAAACTAGGATTGGGTGAGGCTCCTAGCTTTTAAAAAACGTATGCCATATGATGATGGCAGCAAGGATGTCAGAGAGTCAATACAATTCCTGGTTCACTGATTTCTTATTCCTGGCTGCTACCAAAGCATGACTCTAGCCTTTCCTCTCAGCTGTTGGTCTCCTTCCTGTTTGTAATAAATAAAATTACCGTGACACCAGAATGTTAGCCCCTGATCCAAAATCTGGTGAAGTCAATGGACATCTTTTCCATTGACTTTAATAGGCTTTGGATTAGTCAACATTTACTGACAGTGGAATCTGGACACCCAGCCATTTCCCATTCTAAGTATAGGTGAAAAGGGGGTATCTCAGATGGCATGGAGCAGTTGCTTTTAGCAATTGTTGACTTTTTAATGAGTGTCCAGTCTCCTGAGGTAGTCAGTGTTCTGGATTTTTCGGGAGTGTGGGCAGGGCAAGCAAGACAGAAGAAGTTATCCCATTCTTTGTTATCCCCATATTCTTCCTCTGCCATTTGAATTTTTATTAAGCTCCTCATCATCTTCACTGGTCACTGTTTCCATTTGCACAACAGTTAGGTGTGGTTGGAAAATGGAAACAACAAATGGTGACATTTTATTTCCTTATTTGTTTTGGTTGAAATTTCATTTTTGATTGAAACTTTTTGATCAGTTCTGGTGAACAGCTTCTCCTCAGACTGGCACCTGTCGATATCTTGAGCAGTAGCTGAGGGAGAGAGACAGGGTAGGAAAAGCCATGACATGATATAAGCAGCCATTACAGCTGTGATGGTCTCAGGAAACTCTTGGGGTGGAGAGCAGGAGTGAAAAACCTCCAATATTTCAGGACCATCTGCAAGGCAACCTCCTTGTATGCTTCCTGCATCTCAGAGGTGCTCCACCTCCATACAATATCAACCCAGCCATTCTTTAAACTTACCACTTACTTATTAATATGGGGGTTGGTGCTCAAAGTTCTTGCTCGTTCTTTATTCCATTGACATGAATGGCAGTTTTGCCTACATAAAGACAAAGTGAAGAATTTGGTCCTCAATGTGGCCTTGCATAATCAGCAGTGGCATCTTTCAAAGGAAATTTCTGCACACTCAGAAGGATCACTTTCTTCTTATTTTTATTCAACAGAGGACTGGTTTCTTACATGGCTTTTGTTTTTATTAGTAAAATACACTAAACTGTTTTGTCAAGACTTGCCAAAGAGCTTAAAACATAATACCATTAAATTTGAGGTCCTACTGGGAAAAGTAATGCAATCTTAATGAAAATTAACCAGGCTTTTCTCTTTCTCCACATCCCTGTTTGCGGTGTTGGAGTTTGCTTGTAAAGTGCTTGCTTACTAAATACAGTGTTTAGATTGGAAAGGTTGATCTAATTCATCAAGGACCCAGGAAAGGAGCAGGCTAAAGTACAAAAGGAATCAGTAACAAAAGTAGCTGGGACAGAAAATGAAATGATTGGGGTTTTTTTAGATAAAATGTCCTGATTTTCACTTTTGTTTTCATGGCACTTCCAAGTTTCATTGAGCTGAATTAAGTATCTCCCTAACAGAGGATAAGCACCATGGACCTAACAAAATAGCTGCAACGTTGAGACATTTCCTATAACCCATTCTTTGTTATTCTTAATCTGCTTCTCTTTATCCAAGGGCTGTCCTTTTTCATTTCTTTTCAGTGTTGTTGTTGTTTTTGTCAGTGACTTTTCTCCTTTCTTGCCAACACCAGTCTCGCTGGAAAGCATCACAGCAATGAGAATCCATAAGGAAGGATGACACGGCAGGAAAAACCATGCAACTACATGGTACAAGAAATGGTGTTGGTAATTCAGCAAGTGGCATACTCCAATAATGAACCAATTCCACTGCATGATGCTAGGATGTGGTGTGCTGCTAGTGGCGCTGGCTTTCAGATCAAATATCAAATGAGTATATTAACTACTCGTGATCATTTAACATCCAATGGCATTTTTGGTTAGGGTGAAAATATTAGCCCCGGTGTTTTGGTAAGGTGACAAACTGGGTAATTTTCCATTCTAGTAACCAAGCATTCTTCCTACACGTTCAGTTGGGTATTATATTCTTAATTTTCTGTCCTAAATTGTTGTGCACTGTTTCTGCGAGCTGTTAAACTGCTACTGTGTTCTACCCCAGAGGTGGGGGCATTTCAGTAATTCTTGTCTTCATAAAGAGGAAAATCCTGGTTGTCCTGTCATGAGCAGGGACACACACACACACACACACACACACACACACACACACTCCAGCAAAATTGATACAAAATTGAGAGTGGGCCGGAAAAAGCCAGGGATACTACAGTACCACTGATGCAGGGGTGTTAGTGACCCAGAAAGGATGGGACATTCACATTGGGGTGAAAATTCAAAGCACTGGTCAAAAAGCTCAGAGAAGAAAATGCAGTTGTCTACAGCCACTATTATAGAATCAATGCTGCAGTAAGTTCAGCGGACTGGCTTTATGTATGCTTTGCAACCTGGCTTTCTCTTGCAGTGAGCATTCTATCACTACTGGTCTCCACTTATTTTAAGTCCTTTGAGCAAAGCTCATTTAGTCAAGACATTCATGAGATGCATGAGATTTTTGTCCCATATTGTGTGTTCTGATGTGATAGTCCCGCACAAAGGTTCCTAAGCAAACTAAGCAGTCATGGGACAAGAGGAAGGTCAGCTCATGGATCAGTAACTGGTTAAAAGACAGGAAACAAGGGTAGGAATAAATGGTCAGTTTTCACAATGAAGAGAAGTAAATAGAGGGGTCCCCCAAGGATCTGTACTGGGTCCTGTGCTGTTCAACAAATCCATAAATGATCTAGAAAAGGTGGGAAACAGTCAGGTGGCAAAATTTGCAGACAATACAAAATTACTGAAGATAGTTAAGTCAAAAGCTGTTTGTGAACAGATACAAAGGGATCTCACAAAACTGGGTTACTGGACAACAAAATGGCAGATGAAATTCAATGTTGATAAATGCAAAGTAATGCACATTGGAAAACAATGCCAACTATACAAACAAAATGATGGGTTCTAAATTAGCTGTTACCACTTAAGAAAGAGATCTTGGAACCATCATGGATGGTTCTCTGAAAACATCCACTCAACGAGCAGCGGTTGTCAAAAAAGCAAACAGAATGTTGGGAACCATTAGGAAAGGGATCAATAATAAAACAATAAAAGAAAATAGCATAATGCCAATATAAATCCATGGTACACCCACACCCTGAATACAGCATGCAGTTCTGTTTGCTCCATCTCAAAAGAGAGAGATTAGAATTAGAAAAGATACAGAGAAGAGAAACAAAAATGATTAGGGGTATGGAACAGCTTCCATATGAGGAGTGATTGAAAAGCCAAAGACCGTTCAGCTTCGAAAAGAAATGACTAAGGGGGGGATATGACAGAAATCTATAAAATCATGAATAGTATGAAAGTGAATAGGGAAGTGTTATTTACCCCTTCACATAATACAAAAATTAGGGGTCAAACAATGAAATTAATTGGCAGTATGTTTTAAAAAAAACAAAAGGGAATACTTATTCACACAATGCACAGTCAACCTGTGGACTTCATTGCCATGGAATGTTTTGTGCAGACCAAAAATATAATTAGATTAAAAAAATTAGATAAGTTCATAGATAAGGATAGGTCCATCTATGACTATTAGCCAAGGTGATCAGGGATGCAACCCCATGTCTGGATGTCCCTAAACCTTCAATTGTCAGAAGCTGGGACTGAGTGACCGTGGATCACTCGATAAATTGCCCTGTTCTGTTCATTCCCTCTGAAGCATCTGGCACTGGCCAGTGTGAGAAGTCAGGATATCGGGCTAAATGGACCACTGGTCTGACCCAATATGGCTGCTCTTATGTGCTTTTGGATCTTTCTGAAAGAAAAAAATGCTATCAGCATGAGGTTATTATCCTGGGCTATTATTAATGCTATGCAAATCCTGCAAATGTTGCCCATAATCTTTCCGTTTTTCAAATGAATTCACTTGGACTTTGTTTATACCCGTAGAATATCTGCTTTCCACCAATGATATCATGAGCGAGTTTTTAGGCAGGAATTTTCTCGGAGGGAAAAAAAGAAGAGGAATAGGTGCATGGGAGTATGCTTTGATTTTTAATCATATTTGGACTAGAACCCTGACTCTAAGAGTTATGCTTATCCAGTCAGGAAAAATAAACACACCACCTGACCTATGTGCCCAGTCAAAGCAATGCACATTTTGATTACTGAATCTCACAACAAACTGCTTGTTAATATGCTATAAACTATTATAGGCATTATGTATTCACAGGAAATATGCAAACAGGCAAGAGCTGCACAAATAAATGATTGGTTATGAATTATAGACCAAGTGTAATGGTGCACTGTCACCTCAAGGAGCTTCCCTTGTTCCTTGATGCTGCTTTGCACGGGACCTCATCTCCAGTGCCTCCTGTAACTTTTTCCTTGCACCTGAGGTGGCCTCTCTCTGTCCAGGTCTTCCATGGTGTGGGCCTTCAGCCAGGTCAGTTAAAAATTCAATTCCCTTTTGGGGTAACCAAAGATCCAGCTGTAAGGGAGGAGGGATAGCTCAGTGGTTTGAGCATTGGCCTACTAAACTGAGGGCTGTGAGTTCTATCCTTGAGGGGGCCATTTAGGGATATGGGGCAAAAATCTGTTGGATGATTTAATTGGGGATTGGTCCTGCTTTAAACAGCAGGTTAGACTAGATGATCTCCTGAGGTCCCTTCCAACCCTGATATGCTATGAAATCCCAATGAATAGCTGAACTAATAGTTTTTCTACCGCTCTTGGGCTACACTGAAGTCCTCTGCTTCCTGGGCCCTGTAGAGCTTCTCCTATGTTGCTTCCTCCCAGCAAATTGTCCCCACCACCTTTCCTCCTAGCCAGTCCGGCACCTTCACTCAGATTTTCCTGCTCCTTGCAGACACTATTTCAGGCCCCCCAACCACAGCCTGATCTGTTCGCTGGGGTTTTTCCAGCCTGACTACCCTAGACTAGCTTACCATTTATGCTTATCACACTCTGAATGTTCCTCCCTTATTATGATATAAAGCAAGTCTGCTGAAATTACACAGCCTTGGGCAAGTCATTTAATTTCTCATCCCTCAGTTCCTCATCTGTATAATGAGGATAATAGCAGCTCCCTATCTCACAGGGATATTGTAAGGATAAATATATTGAAAAGTTTGAAGCACTTAGATACTATGGAAAAGGGGGCCATATAAGTACTTAAGACAGATAGACAGAAATAGGTCTGAAGAGATTTTTTCACTGTTTTCCAGAAAGAAAGCAAAGTCAGCCTCCAAAAGTACGCTCTCCTCTGGACAAGGAATGACTTTTGCCCCAGATCTCTGCTCCTATATGATGGAAAAGTCCCAGCAATTCACAGGACCTTTGTTTTTTTCTTGCTGCTACCTCATGGAAATCCTCAGCAGTAAAAGTAGTTGTGTTTCCCCCCCCCCCCCACATCACTTATATATAGGTCCTACTGAGATGGCCACATGTTGTCTGTGTTTTGATAACAGGGACAAGAATAGTCTTTTAGTCCTTGGAGAATTCATTTATTTTCTAAAATTGAACAGGTTGCACAGCCATTACTTTCCCTTTTACTGCAAGCACAATTATTACCGAGTGTTATTATTATTGAAATCCCATAAGTCCTGTCTGCAGGGGCATTTCCTGACCAGAAATGAGCAGTGTGACATCTCTTTCTTTCCACTACCCTTGGAGAACAACAATTGTTGGGAGCGAACTACGCCTACATGGAAAGTTCCCATTTCCTCCTCAAAACAACCAAAAAAAGAGAGACTCTTGTCTGTCTGTTCCACCACTCGGCAGGTTCCCGCCTATGCTACACCATGGCCCTGGCCTTGGCACCATGCCTAAAACTCCCGTCTGTTTTTCAGACAGGAAATATGAATCAAAATAACATGACAAAAAACTAGTAATTAGCTTTTGTGTGTGAGGCTGCTAAGGCCTTAATGAGAAACAGGGCTTGCAATAAAACTCTTGGCTACTCTCTCCAAAACTTTCTTTCCTTCTGTCTCTGATTTTTTTTTAATATTTATAATTTATTTTCTTGTAAGGAGAAGAGAGCGAAAAAAGCTCAATCTGTGAATTGATTTTTCAGGGTTAATTGGCATGGAAGGACATAAATATTTTGACTTATTTTTTTCCAGTTGTTTGGAGTGTTCTCTCCCCACCTCAGAATTCTCATCATCTTCCATGATCTCCTGGTCTCTTTAATGGCATCTTAGGTTTCTGGCCTTGAACAACAGTACATTTTTAGTGCTGGCTCATGTTCCTCAGGGGAGAAGGCAGCATTGCCTGTTGTACTGGCATGTGCTTAGTCAAGCAGCATGTGCTGAACGGACCTTTTGGCAGGGGTGGTGTAATGTACTGGCTTTGTGTATGTGTGAGTGATGTTGTCTTAGCTAGTCCACAATCAGGATAAAAGAACTACTACTGCTATGAGCTAAGAGAGTTCTCTTTTGGGCCCACATGGAAGAAGCTTACATTCTGGAAGATGAAGTATGAGGTTTATAGTCCCAGCTCTGGAGGTCTGAGCAGATATGTGCACTAGTGTTATTTCTCTAGTAACTGTGTCTTGTTACACAGCACATGGATTTGTTATATTAGCCGTACCTCTCTTACCAGTGAGGCTGGGCAGTGCATTATGACGCTAATATCCTGACATGGCACAATCAGGATTCAGGCCAGGACATGAAACTGAAATTGCTTTAGTGGCACTGATGGATGATATCATGTTGCCAGTGGATAGAGGATGGACATCCATTCTCAACCTCCTGGACCTCTCTGCTGCATTTAATACTGCTGACCATAACATACTTCTGTCTCATCTGAGACAGGTACCAGGAATCCAGGGTAACCGGCTCGAGTCCTTTCTGGTGGGATGCACCCAACAAGTAGTGAAGGAAAACTGCACCTCCACCACTAGATCCCTCACTTGTGGAGTCCCACAAGGATTAATTCTCTCTCCAAATCTATTCAACATCTACGTGCAGCCACTATGTGAAGTGCCCAGAATACATGGACTCAAGTGCCGTCAATATACAGATGGCACACAGCTCTGCTTGTCATTCCCCACATATGATCATACCACTACCACCAAGGTGGCTCAGTGTTTGGATGAAATGAGTTCATGGAGGAAGAACAGCTGGCTAAAGCCGAACCCAGGCAAGACAGAGGTGATGCTGGTGGGCAGAGGAAAGCACTTTGAGGTGTTTGCAGCCACAGAGCAGTCTCCTGTGGTTGAAAGTGCACAACCACAATTGGTTAATTTGAGCTGTAGCTTAGAAGCGCTTCTTGACTCCTCACCGGTCCTAAGCTTTCACATAGCAGCATCCATAATTAATACTAACTACCATCTCCAGTTGTCTAGGAGACTCCATCTCATCTTGAAGAATGATGACCTGACCTCAATTATTAATGTCTTTGTCACCTCTTGGCTAGACTACAGCACAGCAATATATCGGGGCATGAAGCCTTGAATCTTAAAGTTCTCGGTGGTCTGGGCACAGGGTGTCTAAAAGATTAGTCAGAGCTCCAGGATGAAGACCATGATAGACAACTTCACGTCTCTAGTAAAATGGGACTTTCTGCCATAAGGATAAAGCTCATCTGTGCAGAAGACAGAACTTTTTTGAGGGCAGTCCAAGTCTGTGGAACAAACTCCCACAGGAACTAGGGACCATCACAAATCTCACCACCTTCCACTCTAAGTGCAATATGCATTTCTTTGACCTTGCCTTCTCTAACATAAACCTATAGCAACATGTGCATAGATACATATTTTACTATATTATATAAATAAAAAACAAAACACTCACTTCACACACTACTTCTGCTTCTGGGGAGAGGATGAGAGAACAAACACCATCTGACAGACACTTACTTATTTACTTAATCTGCAACTGGAGGTGCTCAGATACTTTGGTGATGAGCGTGATATAAGAACCTATATAGAATAGAAAAGAAAGGAATAGAATAGCTCTGTGATAGTGCACTATCTTTACCTTAGAAGACCAAAGTCTGCACCCTTCTTTAGGCCAGAAATTAAAATGAGCTGTGAGGAGAAGGGGCTTCATTCTACTCTCCAGCTGGGCACATCAGCAAATTATCACAAAACTGGCAGCCTCTCGGCAAGAGTGATACAGGGCTTGAACAATATTAAGGTTTTATCATTCCTAGGTGTCTCTGGTGAGACACTGGTTGAAATCACAGAATGATAGAATATCAGGGTTCGAAGGGACCTCAGGAGGTCATCTAGTCCAACCCCCTGCTCAAAGCAATACCAATTCCCAACTAAATCATCCCAGCCAGGGCTTCGTCAAGCCTGACCTTAAAAACCTCTAAGGAAAGAGATTCCACCACCTCCCTAAGTAACCCATTCCAGTGCTTCACCACCCTCCTAGTGAATCCTATCCCCATTGAAATCAATAGGAGTTTGGGGAGATTTGCCATTGACTTCACTGGACTCATGATTTCACCAGTTAAATACAAGTGCTTCATAATCAGCCACATTATTTTCCTCAAATCCCTTCCTCAACACATCAGATTCAAGCTTTTCACTTTCAAGGTGGAGTGGATTCTTATCATGTGAAGTCTTTAGATCAAGACTGGATGTCTTTCTAAAAGATATGCTCTAGCTCAACAACAAGATATGGGCTTGATGCAGGAATTACCGTCAGAAATTCTATGGCCTGTGCTATGCAGGAAGTCAAACTAGACGATCACAATGGACTCTTATGGCCTTAAAGTCTATGAAAGTGTAGTTTCTTCCCAGTTTTGCCCTATCTGTATCTATGCTCGTATTGTCAGCTACCTTGCAGTCTTCCCATATATAGCTTTCTCTTAACTGTAATGAAACTGAGAGGAAATATTTAGATATATTAGGTGGAGGGGCACCTGTTTCTAGCTTAGGACCTATTATCAGTTCAGAACCAGTATACAGTTTGATCCTGAACAGAAAGTCAACCAGTTTTAAAGCTAGCCCCTGCCAGAGTCCCGGCGCTTCTGGCTAGGAGGGGAGGCTGCAGGCAGGGAAGCAGCAAGGAGAGGGACTCCACAGGGAAATGAGGAACTGGGGATATGCAGCGTTGCGCGGTATCTCTCCCTGTGCTCTCTGGGCTGCACCCTGCCCTGGCACTGAGGGGTTGGGCTCAGCACATCCTCACGTTTGCTTCCCTGGCTGCAGCCCACAGGCAGGTTGCAAGGCTGCAGCCAAGGAAAGAAACTCAGGGATGAGCCTAGTATTGGCTGCAGGCAGGTTTGCAGTGCTGCAGCCAAGGAAAGAAGCACTGGGACGTGATGAGCATGGGCTGCAGCTTACTAGCAGGTCTGCCTTTCATTTATTAGCAACCATTGCCTAGTGGCAACTTTTTGCTGAGAACTGAGAGGTTGCTAATAAGTGGAACCCCCTGTAAAATGCAATAATAAAATAAAGTCAAAATCAGAATGAAAGATTTTCATTGTATCAAAATGGAATGTTTTGAACGAGACCAAAGCAATTTTTGTTCAAACATTTCATTTGACAGGAAATGATTTTTTTGTTAGGTTGGTTGTATGTTAGGTAGGTTGGTAGGGACCATTCTGATACAGAATTAAACTAAATTTCAAAATGTCAGGATTTGTTGTGGAATGTCAGGAGAAGGAAATTGCTTTATCATCTTTTCCTGGTGTAAGGAAAGAAAAGAAAAGAAAAAGAAGAAGACCCCACATTAATTCTCCTCTCACACTAGTTTGACACTGCTGTAACTCCACTGAGATCAGTGCAGTTCCTCCTGATTTTCACACAGTAATAATAGTTCATTAACTGGGCAGAGATTCTCTGGCACACAATTGTAGGGGATTTTTTCGATGATCTTGCCAAGGACATTTTCACTTAGTTACTTATACACAGGATTCATTTTTGAGCCCAGGCCTCTAAAGATAACAGCATTGTCTCATATTTAGATTGTAAGCTCTTTGGGGCAAAGACTGTCTTTATGTTTTGCATTTATACAACACTGATCACAGCAGGATTCTGGTCCAAGACTGAGGCCCATAGGTGCTAGAATAATCCATATAATAAGAAATAAGAAGAAGCAGAACTAGCCCACCGTACCACTAAAAAGTGGCAAAAAGTATGAACTACGCAGAGAGTTTCTCAAATGGAGTTGGAAGTTAAAGTAACAATACCTTCGTCTTAAAGATATGACTGTGCACCAATAAGCTTTATAGCGAGAGAATACATTGTAATAGGGATACATTCCTTTCTGATTTGCTTCTACATTTAAAATAGTTGCTGAGATGTACAGATAACCATGCAGTCCCCTATGTACTTTAAACTCTGTGTCCAGCATTCCTCTGCTCACATACACACCAGAAAGGCACATGGTATTATTATTAAAGATTCAATTATTCAGTGGTAGAGCTTGGACCTGTGTAATATAGTGAAAGCCTTTGGGAGACTATTAACATTTAATAGGGAAAGTATGGCATTTAAACATTTTTTTGCTTCCAACCATTGATGTCAAATGATTTGTTTATTATTTGTATTACCAAAATATAGTACATCTGTGGTGGTGGGGAATACACGAGGTTACTAATACACAGTTGCAAAACATCAGTGGGGATTAACCCCTTGCGTGCCAATGATTGAGATTTCCAGATGCTAAAACCCATGGACAAGGCCCTTGGGCCCCATGTATTTTGTCGAAAATCCCTGCCTCACTCTACAAAGGATTATGATGATCCAAGGAAGTGGGCACATTGGTTTTTTTCTGGATATGCTGGTTGCTAAGCTTGTGGTTAACTGTCCCTATGGATAATATTTTGGGTCAATTACTCTCCAGACTTGGCTGCGCTCTCATTGCAAGCTGTTTGGGAATAACACTGGTCATGAAGAGGTTCCCTCTTTGCACCCTCTCTGCAGCTGGCTGCTTGTTTCTCTCACTTTCTGTATGTCCCCTGTTGCTTATTTCACTCAGAATTGCCTGTCCCAGGTGTCACCACTCTTTGCTCCTTCTCACTGTTCTCTGGTTATTTAAGGTGACCAGATGTCCTGATTTTATAGGGACAGTCCTGATTTTGGGGGCTTTTTCTTATATAGGCACCTATTACCCCCCACCCCTTCTCCCGATTTTTTACACTTGCTATCTGGTCACCCTATGGTTCTTCCAGGCTCTGTGCTTCTTAGACCAATTAACAACATCCGGCAGGTCTTTTGATATGTGCTTGCTCTGGCCTAGCTCGGGTCCTTATTGTGTTCCATGCCTCATCCACCCATTTCTTCCCCAGTACTGTCTCCATCTCTGCTATCATCTTATTTCCTATTGAACTCACCCAGCCCTCCCTTCATCACTTAGTAGGTGACTTCTCCAAACCTTGTCCTTATCTTTTCTCCACCTCTCTTCCCTCCCTCCCTCCCCACCTAGCTACCACTCCATCCCTCCTCTTTCTCTCCTCCCACCTAGTCCAAGGGTCACACTTTTGACCTAATCATCTCAAACTTCTTTTGCTCTCCCTCCCCGCACATGTCTGACCCTGCCATTAGCAGTTACTGACTCCTCAAATTTGACTTTGTTCCCCCTAAAACCACGTCTTAATCCTCTGTCATCCTGTAAAGCACTGGAACTCATTTTCCCTGTGAACTTCTTCCTTACCCCCCCATTTGCTAACTGTATTCTCTCCACCTGTCCATCATCACCTTTAACTTTATCCTTTGACTGCTGAGCAACTCTTAAATTTCACACTTCCTATCCTAACATCGTATTCATCTTGATACATAGATCACTTCTGGCATGTAGGGGTGAAAATTGCAGCACCAGAATGTTCAAAAAAACTGATTCACTATCTAAAGATTAAAAAACATAAGAACGACCATACGGGGTGACACCAAAGGTCCATCTAGCCCAGTGTCTTGTCTTCCAACAGTGGCCAACACCAGGTGCCCAGAGGAAATGAACAGAACAGGTAATGATCAAGTGATCCACGCCCCTGTCTCCCATTCCCAGCTTCTGGAAAACAGAGGCGAGGGAATCTTCAGAGCATGGTTTTGCTTCAGAATGTAAAGGCCCAGGTTCTCTTGTCTTATCTCTGAGTACAACGGTGACTTATCCTCACGCTCTGGACAAGTGATAGAACCCTATGAACCACTCAGCTCTTCCCTCTCTTTCTTTGTTTTCCACCGAGCCTTGTGAGAGAGCTTGCTACACGCTTTCTTTTAGAGCTCTAGGACACCACGGTAGCCTTGGACTTGTCACGGCTTGGCAGCTATGGAATATGGTTTAATATCAGTGAGTGAAGCTAGCTGCTTTAACACCACCTGTTCTCCACTTGGCCCACTTACATACCACAATTTATTTTTGTACTAAGGGGAAAATATATGGAATAATAAATTGTGCGCTTTAGCGTTCAGGCAGCTATTTCCTTGAGAAGAGGGTCCTTGAAGAGGATCCTTAGTGGGCCTTTACCTATGAATCAATGTCTGTGAATAGCTTATGCGCCCAACTGCAAATCCCAGGGTGTGAAGGGGAGGCAATTTTTTAGCTCTTGCCTTTATAACACAGTAGGAACTTCAACTTCTGAGTCTGCCTTTGAGTCAAGAAAAGGACAGACGGAAGCAATATCACTGTACAAATACAGGAGACAGTTCCAAACCGTGTTATATTTTCTACCATAATGGTTTTGAAAGAGCCTTTCATCCAGCCTTGTCAAATTAACCGTTATATTTGCATTGCTGTTATAGGCACTACTTAAGTCCGTGTGGAAAAAAACATATATTTAAGGCAATTTAAATGCTATTATTCTTTTCCTTTCATCCCCAATGCTTTCATTTTTGTTCATTTCCCATGTTACTGGCAGGGGATGGGTGAACAGGTGCAGCTAAAATAAAGGCCCTCTCCTTTGCCCTGAAATTTCACCCTATATTTGAATCAAATATTTTTGAAGTTTGAAAACATTTTAGCTAACTTAGTTTTATTTTACCATTAGTAATGTAATATTCCAGTAACTCCCTGAGGCCCCAGTTAAGAATAGGGGGTTATTGCACTGTATAAATACATCGACTCCTGGTTGTACAAACACTCAAGCACATGTTTTTCTTTATGCACATGAGGTGTTCCATTGGGTCTGCTATGAGAGCCAGAGCTATGTGAATCAATTTAGATTCAAATAACCACCCCTCACCACCACACCCAAAGCTCCTCCCAGAAATGAAGTTGGAGGGTTTGTTCGTTTTTTTAAGCCTCTGTAATTCCTGATTCCCGCCAACCTCCACTGCTGAAGGGCAATGGGTATGTCTGAGTAGCACTTAGAATTACACCCCAGCTTGCCATGTACTAAGTTGCACTCAGGGCTGTCCCTAGGGGGGTGTGGGGCCTGGGACATAAGTGCCGAGTTTCTAGCTGCTGGGGGGTGCTCCCCCCCACTTCCACCCAGGCCCCACCCCCACTCCACCCCTTCCCTCAAGGCCCCACCCTGCCCCGCCTCTTTCCACCCCTGCTCCACCTCCACCCCACCTCTTTCCGCCCCCACCCTGCCTCTTCCTCTCCCAGTTCCGCCCCCTCCCACAAGCGTGCTGCGCCCTTGCGCCTCTCTCCTCCCCCCCAGGGCTGCCAGATGCAGTGAAACAGCTGATCGGTGGTAGGCACTGGGCAGGAGGGGGAGGCACTGATCAGCAGGGCCAGCCGGTGGGCAGGAGGCATTGGGGAGAGAGGGAAGTTAGTAAGGGGGGGCTCCTCCTCGTCCCACCTGCCCAACGACTCCTGCCTCACCTCCCCGCCCGCCTCCTCATGAAGCACGGGGCCTCCCCAAAGCACAGGGCCCAGGGCAGTCACCCCAATTTGCCATACCCTAAGGACGGCTCTGCTTGCACTAACCTGTGTTAACAGCTGGAGTACACCAAGTGTCCTCATGAACCCTGCTGCTATGCAGTAAACGTTCTCTCGTGCGCATTGCTCTACCCCACTTGGAAATGGGTGCAGATTAGAGTGCAGTAGGGAACTTTTCGTGAGCAGGATCGCAGTGTGCAGCAGGCTCGTGTGTAGTAAATATACAGCCCAGCTTGCCAGGAACTAAATGTTCATATAGACAAGTGGTCTGAGAAAGGCTATTCTAATGGTATTTGCAGCCTGCCTGGAAGCAGTAAACGTTGACAGCCACAAAACCATGATCTTTAACCTAAGTTTGCAGACTCTAGGTGCAGATAGCTCAGACTCGTGTAAACTTTTGAGCTACTTATCTCCAAAAGATCCTTTTTGAAGTTAGTCCCTCATTAACTATAGCGCAAAAAACCTGCCCTGACATAGTGCACATGAGCTGAAGCTGAACACTATATATGCATTGAGTTTTCTGGGAGGATGTAGGATTGGATCCAACTCCCACTGAAGTCAATAGAAAGACTCCCATTGACTTCTTTGGCAGTTGGATTCAGGGTTTAGTGAGGTTCTTAGTGTAGAGCCTCTGCTTCATGCTCTATGTATGTCTGGTCATGCAAGCCTTAGCTCATGAAGTCAATGTTAGAAACCTATTTTAATTAGATTCAGTTCCACTGTTGAGGAAACCTGAGTCTCAGGGCAAGGAGCAGGCAGAAGAAACAGAATTTTTTCATCATGCTTTGGCAGCTGTAGCTCTTTTTCCCAATCTTGATATTTGCATATCCTTTTTTCCCCTTGCATTCATTTCAGCCACGACTTGAAAAGATTAAAGCCTGACGTTAGTACTTAGAGGAAAAAGGCCAACAGTGCATCCTGTTCAATGAGAATGGAAAAGAACGTTGGATGACCGAAGTTATTTGAAATGACAGCATTAACGCTTGGCAATTATACTATGTAGCGCCTTTCATCTCAGGATCTCAGGGACCAGATTAAGAACTAGGGTTACCATACATCCTCTTTTTCCCGGACATGTCCGGCTTTTCGGCACTCAAACCCCCGTCTGGGGGGAATTGCCAAAAAGCCGAACATGTCCGGGAAAATGGCGGCTCTGCTCCTCCCCTGACTCTTCGGCTCTGTTTAAGAGCCGAGCTGCCTGAGGGCTATGGGCTAAGGCAGCCCCCTTGCCTCCGGACCCCAGCCGCCGGCCGGGCACTTCCCCTCCCGGGCTCCGGCGACGCAGGGTCCGGAGGCATGGGGGCTGCCCGAAGCCTGTAGCGCTGGGGCAGCTCAGCTCTTAAACAGAGCCGAAGAGTCAGGGGAGGAGCAGAGCCTCCAGCCGCGGCGGCTCTGCTCCTCCCCGACTCTTTGGCTCTGTTTAAGAGCCGAGCGCTACGGGCTTTGGGCAGCCCCCATGCCTCCGGACCATGTGCCGCCGGAGCCCGGGAGGGGAAGTGCCCGGCTGGGGGCGCAGGGTCCGGAGGCAAGGGGGCTGCCCGAAGCCCAAGCGCTACCAGCTTCACGGTTTGCCGGGCAGCCTCCAGACCCTGCGCCCCCGGCTGGGCGCTTCTCCTCCCGGGCTCCAGCTGCGCTGGGGAAGCGCCGGCCGGGGGCACAGGGTCTGGGGGCTGCCCAGCAAACCGTGAAGCCAGTAGCACTCGGGCAGCCCTTTCCGCGTGGCTCGGAGTGGGAGGGAGGAGGGGCGGAGTTAGGGCGGGGAAGGGGCGGAGTTGGGGCGGGGCTGGGGTGGGGAAATGGGCAGGGCCAGGGCCCGTGGAGGGTCCTCTTTTTTTATTTATTAGATATGGTAACCCTATAAGAACATAAGAACTGCCATACAGGGTCAGACCAATGGACCATCTAGTCCGGTACCCTGTCTCTAACTGGGGCTAGTATAGAAGTTTCAGGGGGAGTGTACCGAACAGGACAATTTTGGAGAGATCCACCCCTGTGTTCCCCTCCTGGCTTCTGCCAGTTAGAGTTTAGGGTTGCCCTGAGCATGGGGTAACATCTTGGCTAATAGCCATTGATGAACCTATCCTCTATGAACTTATCTAGTCCTTTTTTGAACTTTTGGCCATCACAACATTCCCACGGCAATGAGTTCCATAAGTTAATTGTGTGTTGTGTGAAAAGTATTTCATCTTGTTTGTATTAAACCGGCTGCCTATTAATTTCACTGGGTAACCCCTGGTTTTTGCGTTGTGGGAAAGGATAAATAACACATCTCTATTCACTTTTTCCACACAATTCATGATTTTACAGACTTCTATCCCCCCTTAACTGTCTCTTTTCTAAGCTGAACAGCCTAATCTTTTTAGTTTCTCCTCATATGGAAGCCGTTCCATACCCTTGATTATCTTTGTGGCCCTTCTCTGAACCTTTTCCAGTTCCAGTTTTTTTCACACCCCAAGCAACAAAAGTTTTGCTGACATAAGTGCTAGCGTAGACATGACCTAAAATTAAATTGTCTCTAGAACTATTAGGATACGCGGCAACAGCATTCCTGCCATGTGCACAGAGACGGACTTAATAAATTAATGGAGATATCCTATCTCCTAGAACTGGAAGGGACCTTGAAAGGTCATCAAGTCCAGCCCCCTGCCTTCACTAGCAGAACCAAGTACTGATTTTGCCCCAGATTCCTAAGTGGCCCCCTCAAGGATTGAACTCACAACCCTGGGTTTAGGAGGCTGATGCTCAAACCACTGAGCTATCCCTCCCCCCAAGGACTAGGACTTCCTAGTGTCTCCTCCAAATTTTTCACTCCTGTGACCTGTGCTCCTCTCTCCAAGTTCCATGCAGATGGCTACAGTGAGTAAGCATCAGTGGGGCAATTTGCAGAGCAAGGAAACATTCATGAAGGTAGCAGAATCTGACCCAAAATGATTTACAAATGTTAATTAATTCAGCATAATAACATCCCTGTGGAGCAAGCACTATTGGGTCAGATTCAGTCTTGCTGGTGCATCTGCTAGGGCTTTTGTGCCTCTTGGAGGAGTCACTCAAAAGCAGGCCAACAGCAATGCCACTGCGTCCCCTCCTATGGGATTTCTACTGGGGCGAGCAGATTTAATCTCATGAACATAAGCCCTTGTGATGCAGGGCATTTAGGCACTGTGCTGCAGCTGAATCCCAGCATTCATTCCCGGACTGCCCTGGCCATGTTGGGAAATATGACCACATCACTGTGTTATGTAGGTGTTATGTTATTTCGCCATCTTGAATGTATGGAAGTTGTTGTTTGGACTCCATGTTGGAGCCCTTTACTTGTCAGAGCTTGGCACCTTTAGGCAAAAAGAGCGGGAAAGCAGTTGTCACATGACAGATATAATCTGCCCAGTATTTAAAGCCACTCCGCCAGTCAGTGGGGGCTGCCCATCCCTGAGGCAGACGGTGAGCCAAGGTTTGGTCACATCTGTGGGATACTTACCTGCATGCGAAATAGCTTCCATCTGTTATCTGATAGCCACCATACAGGATGCCGCAAGAGGGGAGGAAGGTCTAGGGTCTGCCAGTTGGAGCCCTACTATGTCTAAGGGAAAGACTGTTTGCCTGTGTACATGGGTGCACTTCACCTCTACGGAGTCACTCCTGTCCAGTCCATCATCAGTCGCAGATACAGGAAACGGTAAAGGAGACATCATCAATGCGGTGTGAAAGACAGTGTATGCCTGTCACAGAAGCAGTGTTTGTTATCTGTTTAGTTATCTGGGAGTTCTCCCTTATCAAATAAAACTGTACCCTGGTTTACTTAATCTTGTTGTCTGTTGTGCTGGTGGTAATAGAGGCAAAAACAACCCGTTGAATAGATGCGGGATAGTGAGATGAACTCTGGGGCTGTGCCCTGTGGCCTCGAATTTAATAACCTAGTCAACACTCATCCCCTGGACCCAGCCAACATCGCCCAGGTTTGGGGCAGTGTTTCACCGCTGCCTTCAATGGGTGCAGACTTAGCCAACATTTGGCACTTATGAAACTCCTATCCTTGAGGTACTATAAGTTGAGTTTCGGGCTGATGCTGTTTTGTTTCTTTCATTCTCTGAGGTAATTCTGATAGCCTGAAAGTGATGCTAACTAGTTTGAAAGGTATAATTGTAGCCATGTCCGTCTCAAGGTATTAGAGAGACAAGGTGGGTGAGGTAATATTTTTTATTGAACCAATCCATCTTGAACATAACATAACAACATAAGAACGGCCATACTGGGTCAGACCAAAGGTCCATCCAGCCCAGTATCCTGTCTACCAACAGTGGCCAATGCCAGGTGCCCCAGAGGGAGTGAATCTAACAGGTAATGATCAAGTGATCTCTCTTCTGCCATCCATCTCCACCCTCTGACAAACAGAGACTAGGGACACCATTCCTTACCCATCCTGGCTAATAGCCATTAATGGACTTAACCTCCATGAATTTATATAGTTCTCTTTTAAACCCTGTTATAGTCCTAGCCTTCTCAACCTCCTCAGGCAAGGAGTTCCACAGGTTGACTGTGAGCTGTATGAAGAAGAACTTCCTTTTATTTGTTTTAAACCTGCTGCCCATTAATTTCATTTGGTGGCCCCTAGTTCTTATATTATGGGAACAAGTAAATAACTTTTTCTTATCCACTTTCTCCACACCACTCATGATTTTATATACCTCTATCATATCCCCCCTTAGTCTCCTCTTTTCCAAGCTGAAAAATCCTAGCCTCTTTAATCTCTCCTCATATGGGACCCATTCCAAACCCCGAATCATTTTAGTTGCCCTTTTCTGAACTTTTTCTAGTGCCAGTATATCTTTTTTGAGTTGAGGAGACCACATCTGTACACAGTATTCAAGATGTGGGCGTACAGATGTCTCTCTAATTTGAAAGGGGACAGCTTATTAATGGCAGAAGCTGCCAGGTAACTTTTATTGCTTTGAACTCCTTCCCTGCGTAACTAAAGGTCCACCTGATGAGACATTTTCCACTGTTCATTTTCATGCATTTAATATGTCACTTATTTTTTTGTTTTTCTCCTATCTTGTAAAAATGACAACAAACAATGCTTTGCCTCAATCTAATGTGAACTGGGTTTTGTCTGTTTTATTGGGGGAAATCACTTGAAGGAAGTGGAACTCTCTTCTCTGAAGCGAGCTAGAGATAGGTGGGAATGGCCAGTGATTGGCTGAAGAGAATAGTCAATTCTTCCTCTGGAGCAGTGTCTTTGAAAAGTTTTCTTTGGTATAAAAGGAAAAAATAAATAAAAAGAATACAAGAGATTCCAACGAATAAAGGGCTCAAAGGACTCCACAGATGAACACGAGGTTGACTAGGTTACAGGATTTACTAAACAGGCTAACACCCAACTCTGTTGTAGAAGAGATATGCTGGACAAGCAGCTTGGCTGTGCTATTGTCACAGATAAGTATGAGAGCTGCTTCCACTGAAAATAATATATTTTAACTCTAAAATAACACAGTCATTGAGGGAAGCAATATCTCTGTCCGTGTTATGCCTGTGTTCTCAGGTGGGGTGAGGCATCACTTATCGATTTCTTCTCTGGATTGTTGTGTGGGACCCCCATCTGGTCCTAATTGGCAGCCAATGCAGTGGGCTCCATGTGTGGAGGGTGACTGAGAACTTTCCACCATGAGGTGAGTGGGTGCTCATGTTGTGTGTGCTGTCTTGCTTGGGAATGGATCTCAACTTCCTTTACCTTTAGCTCTGTGATGGCTTTTAAACAGCCCAGGGCTGCCCTGAAAAGACCCTGGCAGCATAAGGGAAGCAATACGCTGGGCTTGAAGATGAAATGGTTACCTTCTTAAGGGTGACGAGATAGCAGATGATCCTGTTATTGATGCTGACATACTCTTCCTGGAAACCTCGTTCAAAACCACATTTCTCATGCTTAACAAACCACAGTTTTGATGCTGAAAAATGAGCTCACGTGTATGTAATTTGGAGACATATTTCTATTCTTGCTTTAGCACCAGAAAGACTCTGATCTCCCCGAGAAGCTGGTTTGACAAAAGGAACCTGACACGTCAGGGCAATGCAGAACAGACAGTGGATGCCGGTAATGTATGGAAAGCTTAGCCTCTGGTGATGTCAGGTCTCATGATTCAATTGCCCGCAAATTATGTGTGGCTTATCAGGCCTCAGATATATTTGTGGTTAAGCTTCACTACTAGTTCCCTACTGAGTGTGTTCCATCTGTATTACCAACAAAAGGGAACAAATATCTTCAATCGGACCTGAATACTATTCTTTCAACCACAATTCTTCTGCATTGGTGGCAGCCTGTGTGGAGTCTAACGAGAATAACTCCAGCCGGCAGTTCCATGAAGTATTAAAGAACATAAAATAGATTCATGAATCACACTGGATTTCGCTGAACAAGGTTTGCTTTTTTTTCCACTCCCGTCAAGGGTCTTCTGCATCTCTGTCATAGCCCCACACTATATATCCTTCATGCCCCAGGATGGATACAGCCATTCTTCCAGCTGAGTGGGACTGGATGGAATTCCCTTCAGAGTCTGTCTCTCCTTAATCATCTGGATGATTTGTTTTCATGCTCTGCTGCACTTACTACTCCCCGACGACTACAGGAACAACAGACTTGCATAAGGATTCTAGCCCATGGCTCTTTGCATATCAGCACCATCACTACTGCTATCAACAATTGAATTTTAATTCAAAAGCATCAATATAGAAATATCCAGGTGATTTTAATAGTAGATTAAAGCCATATTTTTTCCCCTTTTAAATGAACATTAAGGTATGTATTTTTTTCTCCTTTAGAATTAAAACTTAACCACGCTGCTCATTCCAGAGGTTAAAAATATGAGTGCATGTTAAACAAATACTGTAGCTAACTTCCAAATCAATCCAGTCGCCTCTATCACCAATGAGGCCTCTTAATATAATGCAGCATAAAAGAGGAAGAGTCTCTGGAAATTTGATCATCCATCAGTACTAATATAAAAATAGGCAGAAACTCATACAGGTCGTAATGAACTGTGCACCCATTAAAAATTCAGTATTATATACATGCACGTCCGCAGTTGTGTCTATATTACACATAGTTTGAGAAATCACCTCAGAAACATTGGTTCAACAGTGTCCATTGCACACTCAAAGTTGCTTCATATAATAATTCTTTCCAGCAGCCTATTACCCGCCACAACAGATGTCGTCAGCCTAATTCATGTAGTCATGGTATTTAGATCTTGAACAATTTTTCTCAGCTATGGTTATGTACAAGCTCTAAATATTTTCCTTTTGAAGCGCAAATACCCCGCCTCCCCACATACACACCCACTCAAGAAGATCACAAGAAAATGGTTAATCCGCACCATATTTTTAGGGCAATCTCCTTTTTTCAAAAAACCAAGGAGCCTCTCGACTATGCTTACGTTTTTATTTTCATGTTGCCGTTGATGCGGGGAACCCTGACAAGCTGGGCTGTATTAATTTCCTTGATTGGCACCAAAAGTAAATGTACAGCTCACATTTCAGCTCCAGTCTGCTGTTCTGAATTTCAGCCCCTTTCATGCAAAGGATACAACTTTAAGCATTTGGCGGGCTGCGTTCGCTTAATGAAGACCGTGTTTTTTGACACATCTTATGCTTACATTAAAACGTCTTCCGTTTGTTCTGAATTCTCCCGGGGGGTTGGGATTATGGATCACCTGGCCTGAAATATATCCTTTTTGTTGCTGAAGAAGAAGAGTATTTTTCTTTATTACAAAGAAAATAGTCACTGCAGAAACTATGGGTTTTCTTACACCCCTGGAGACTTCTCTGATACATAATGGAGCTACATTGTGGGCCACCAGACACTAAATGTGTTTACTTTGGTTAGCTCAACATGAGTTATGACCCTGGAACGCCTGAGGTCTATGTTCTTGAATGTATTTAGGTATAACGAAGGGTTATATCATAAAATTAGATCACCAGATTGCGATCTGGCTAAATGAGATCTGAGAAATAATGTGCAGCATTGTAAATTGTGTTGTGGTCACATCCGGGTAGCTTGACTACAACATCTAGAGAACATTTTTTTTAAATATCCCCCTCCCACTCACCCGCACACACCCAGCATATTTTTAAATACAACACACACAGCCATCTGTAAAGCATGCCCCTGAAATGCATCCTGATGGAATCACACAAAGAATATTTTAGTTCTTGCATGCCAACATCTGCAGAATAATAATAATAATAAAAATAAGACTATGAATGTTTCAGCTTCCCTGGGGTCTGAGTCGTTCCTCAGAACTCAGGCACAAGGATTCTGTCTCCAACTTGAAAATAGCTTGATCAATGGACAACTTTATTTCTATTTATTTATTTGCCATTCATTAATTATTGTTTGAAGTGTAGCAGTGCCTGAAGAACTCAAATGATCTTAGGTCCCTGTTACGCTAGGTATTGAATACACATGCAGAGTAAGAGATGGTCCCTGCCCTGAGGAGAATGCAATATAGATAGGCAAGATGGACAAAGATAGGAGGAGAAACATAGGCACAGAGAGGTCAAGTGAATGGTTCATGGTCAGACAGCAGACCAAGCAAGACATAGAATCCAGGAACCTGAGCTCCAGTCCTGTGTCCAAGCCACTAGACCATAACTGTAACATGATTATATTTACTTGCCTTGTAAAATATTAATATTAATCTGTGAGGTAGGGTCAAAGGAGGCTTGATCCTTTAAAGAGCTCCTGGAGTTCTAAGCTGAAAAGAACCATGGAGTTCTGTACAGTCCTCCATATGCCTAAAATTCCTCCCACCCTCACTGCTGATTTGATTGCATCCAGCCAGCGAGCTGACAGTCAAGCTGAGCCAGAATGTGAAGGGAAACGAGGCTGCACATGGAGACAGTTCTGGGAAGATCTGCAGGGAGCAGTTCCAGGCACCATTTTGTTCTTAGTCTAGTTTAGGTTCGCATTACTGTCTGCTTTCAGAATGGTAGCCATGTTAGTCTGTATCAGCAAAAACAACGAGGTGCCATCTCTTCGGAGGAGTCAGGACTGGGTGACAAAATAAATAGATATGTTAGTGTGGCAGAGATTCTGGATCTCTGTTCATACTTCATAGTTCATGACAAAAAAAATCTACATAGGAGGCTTACCAAGAGTCCTGTCCAAAACTAGTAAAAGCCAGTGCAGGTGGTCTGTAAAAGGTGGTACTTGGCCAGGATCATTAAGCCTTTGAAAAGCGGCCGTTAATCATCAATAACTGTCTTTGTATCTTTAGTATCCAATCCTTATTGAAGTAGTTGGAGAAAACGGTTTGGGTTCAGGGGGTGCTAGATAACAGAGAGCTTTGGACACAACAAGAAGAATTGGCATCCAGACAGCAAGTGATGCTGACAGTCTGGCGAAAGAGTGGTCAGAGAGTGGTTTGCATTCAGGGGATGTAAGCTATTTGTTATTCTTGTTTTCCCCCTGTAATTCATCTGAGTGTCTGATCTAGTGTAGTTTATATGAAGTGTAAATCTAGATATGTGAAGCAAACCTTTTGTTTGCTTTAATTCCATTTGCTCTCTGTTTTTAATACATCTTATTTTGTTAAGATTCCTGTTGTAATTTCATGCAGGCATCTCCAAAGAAAAGAGAACCTGTAACCCCCCTCTTATCTTTGAGAGCAGCGTAGCAGCTGTGGTATTTTTTACAGCATTCCAAAGTAGATGCCTCCTTCAGAAGCATTTTATGTGCTTATTATGCATCGTTATATGTTTATTGGTGTTCATTTTATTTATTATTTTATATATGACAAAAATATGCTCTGATGTTGGATTTATTGCTCTCCGGAGCTGAAAAAAAAGAGTATTGGAAATTCTTTTTATTAACTTTGCAAACAAATGCTGGTGAATGTCATTTGGTTTGCATAGCCTCTTATTTATCCAGAGAAGACATACAGATTGGACAATGGTAGAATAAATTTTGCCACACTGCTCTATCAATGTACTTCTCCTTAGATTTGGTGAGACAATCTTAAAAGGTCAGATACTGTAATCCTGGGACAACAAAATCTCCCATTATATTCAAATACCACTGCTCAGTGAGGAGGGAGAAACAGTAACAGGAAACTTGGAAATAACAGAGATGCTTAATGACTTCTTTGTTTCGGTCTTCACCGAGAAGTCTGAAGGAATGCCTAACCTAGTGAATGCTAATGGGAAGGGGGATAAAATAAAAAATAAAAAAAGAGCAAGTTAAAAATCACTTAGAAAAGTTAGATGCCTGCAAGTCACCAGGGCCTGATGAAATGCATCCTAGAATACTCAAGGAGCTAATAGAGGAGGTATCTGAGCTTCTAGCTATTATCTTTGGAAAATCATGGGAGACGGGAGAGATTCCAGAAGACTGGAAAAGGGCAAATATAGTGCCCATCTATAAAAAGGGAAATAAAAACAACCCAGGAAACTACAGACCAGTTAGTTTAACTTCTGTGCCAGGGAAGATAATGGAGCAAGTAATTAAGGAAATCATCTGCAAACACTTGGAAGGTGGTAGGTTATAGGGAATAGCCAGGATGGATTTGTAAAGAACAAATCATGTCAAACCAAACTGATAGCTTTCTTTGATAGGATAACAAGTCTTGTGGATAAGGGAGAAGTGGTGGATGTGGTATACCTAGACTTTAGTAAGGCATTTGATACGGTCTCACATGAGATTCTTATCAATAAACTAGGCAAATACAACTTAGATGGGGCTGCTATAAGGTGGGTGCATAACTGGCTGGATAACCGTACTCAGAAAGTTGTTATTAATGGTTCCCAATCCTGCTGGAAAGGAATAACAAGTGGGGTTCCACAGGGGTCTGTTTTGGTACCGGCTCTGTTCAATATTTTCATCGATGACTTAGATATTGGCATAGAAAGTGTGCTTATTAAGTTTGCAGATGATACCAAACTGGGAGGGGTTGCAACTGCTTTGGAGGATAGGGTCATAATTCAAAATGATCTGGACAAATTGGAGAAATGGTCTGAGGTAAACAGGATGAAGTTTAACAAAGCCAAATGCGAAGTGCTCCACTTAGGAGGGAACAATCAGTTTCACACATACAGAATGGGAAGAGACTGTCTAGGAAGGAGTACAGCAGAAAGGGATCTAGGGGTTATAGTGGACCACAAGCTAAATATGAGTCAACAGTGTGATGCTGTTGCAAAAAAAGCAAACATGATTCTGGGATGCATTAACAGGTGTGTTTTGAGCAAGACACGAGAAGTCATTCTTCCGCTCTACTCTGCTCTGGTTAGGCCTCAGCTGGAGTATTGTGTCCAGTTCTGGGCACCGCATTTCAAGAAAGATGTGGAGAAATTTGAGAGGGTCCAGAGAAGAGCAACAAGAATGATTAAAGGTCTTGAGAACATGACCTATGAAGGAAGGCTGAAAGAATTGGGTTTGTTTAGTCTGGAAAAGAGAAGACTGAGAGGGGACATGATAGCAGTTTTCAGGTATCTAAAAGGGTGTCATAAGGAGGAGGGAGAAAACTTGTTCATCTTAGCCCCTAAGGATAGAACAAGAAGCAATGGGCTTAAACTGCAGCAAGGGAGGTCTAGGTTGGACATTAGGAAAAAGTTACTAACTGTCAGGGTGGTTAAACACTGGAATAAATTGCCTAGGGAGGTTGTGGAATCTCCATCTCTGGAGATACTTAAGAGTAGGTTAGATAAATGTCTATCAAGGATGGTCTAGACAGTATTTGGTCCTGCCATGAGGGCAGGGGACTGGACTCGATGATCTCTCGAGGTCCCTTCCAGTCCTAGAATCTATGAAAAACCTTCTTAAAATGCACTTCTCCTGCAAAGATGATCAGTGCTAATGCACCAAAGAGATTTATGCCTGCAAGAATGTTTGGAAAACAGATGTGGACACTAGTTTTGCAATGAAACAAGGACATTTGTACTCAAACAATAGTATTTCCTGTTCATTGTTCACTGTTGGAGATTTGCTATTCACCGTTCATTTATCTCTATTCTCCTGTTTTAAAGATTGCACTCATGCAATCAGGAAGCAGAACTAATGACATGTGATTTAGGTGACCAATCACACACCACAAATAATTAAGAATAATAGCCAAAGTATTCATGAACTGTCATCCTCTGACATTTGTACCCAATATCTGTCCAACAAATACTTGCAAATAACTACTACAGTGTGAAAAATCAGGACTCATTCACAGACATTTTAGCAATATGGAAAAAGGGGATTATATTGGTGAAATAATTTATCCAGAACCTATAATTTGACTGATCCTTGTTTGCAATTTGACTATAAACTATGCTGTACTTAAATTGTCAATAGGCTTTCTCTTTAAGAGTATATCCCATACTGCATAGGTTGTGGAATAAACCTATGAAGCAGTCATGTTATATTTTAGCTATGGAAAGCAGATAGGTCTGAACCAGGACTCTGAATCTGAGCTTTTTTGGTGATGATGTGGGTGATAGTTTCCAAAATCAGATTCAAGCCTGTTACCAACATTTACTGCTCAGGCCCATCTGTATTAGGCAGAACATATTGTCCTTGGATTTTGGGAGTTGCTACGAGCGTCTCTGAGCAGTCCAGACTGACCACACTACCTTCCCAAGGAGTTACATTTTCCAGTTTCCGTTAAATGCTTTCCCACACATGCACGGTCAAAAGAACCCTTTTGTGCACATCTAATTTGGGGTTTTCATCTCAACAAGCCAGCTTATCATTAGTAGTTAATATTTGTATTGTCATAGTGCCTAGCCGCCCTAGTCATTGACCCGATAGTGGTTGGCAGTCCCTTGTCTCCTATTTTGCTGGGCAGTCGTCATTACTGCAGGTCTGCTGCTCAACTCACAACATTGACGTCTTTCTGAGCCAGATAGTAAAAAGTCCTAAGACTGAATCACAAATCAGAGCTGTATCTGTGAAGCTCTGTACTATTTTTGATAGAAGCTTTTGTACTGTAAACGTAAATGCTCTGTGTAAAGAAATTACGATGTATATTATCTATAAAGGAGCCTTTCTAAATCCATCTGTGTTTTGGGGGAAAAAAATAGGTCCACCTCAGTTCAATCTTCCTTTTAAGGTGCACAAATAAGTCTTTGAATGCTGCAGATTGTGTTAACAATGCTCTGTCCCACCCGCTCTGTTTTCCAGAACAAAACCAGATTTTGGCTTGCAGGCAGAGAGAGCCGCAGGAACTGAAGGTATAGAGAATTCCATGTCACAGGGAGAGCTGTGCAGTTCTGTTTGTTCTGGCGTGCTGCCCTTTTATTTATATGAACTTGCAGCCGTTTTTCACTGTGCGGGGCCATCCCCAAGAGAGTATATTTCAGAAGGAAATCTATCTAAACTTTGATGAAAACTGTCACATTACCTCCGTCTTGTAATTTGCCTTGGGTGTATTGACCATGTGAAAAATGCAGCCACCCACAAAATGATGAAAAGAAATCCATCCACCTATAATAAAAAAATTCAGTTATTTATTTTCCTGCCGTTTGGATCCCTCCAGTTCACCACCTACATAGCCTTTGGAAGGCTAAAGTTATATGCAAGAAAACAAGAAAAAGGATAGAAAAATCCATCTAATCAGACATTTCTATGGCCATTTG
This sequence comes from Trachemys scripta elegans, assembly GCF_013100865.1. NCBI lineage: Eukaryota > Metazoa > Chordata > Testudines > Emydidae > Trachemys > Trachemys scripta. The sequence goes on along the minus strand of NC_048310.1, from coordinate 8,966,131 downwards.
GCCTACTGACTTGATCGGAAAATACGCCTAATGCAGCAAGCTAAATAAGCATAGTCACTGTGGAGCGACAGTAAATAAATAGCATACTTAATAGAACTTTGGTTAGAGTTGTGGTCGACGGCTGCTGAAGACCACTGAGAAATAGCAGTTTTTAGGAGCATCTGAAAATTTGCAGCTCCTTATTGGTAATGCCTCCTTTTAATCAAAGCCAAACCATTAGGAAGATCAGATGTTGGTGGGATGGGTGGCCTTAATGATTTTACCATAACAGTCATTCCAAAAATGCATGTGGGGCACCCCAGCTAATTCTGTAGATAAATTTGTCACATAGGAACCAATATACTAACCAAGCAGTTATTAGTGGTGCAGACAATAATGTTAAAGGTAATAAAATGGCCTCTGCATGAATGCCAGCACGGTGGCCTTGGGATCTGCTCAGTCACTTGGCGAGGCTTGAGTTTTACACCATTTCTAGCATCTCCTCCCACTCTTGCAAATAGGGCCAGATGTGCTAAAGAGACGATGAGCTTGGTGCTTGAATCTGACGACTAGACTTATAAGATATTATTCTTAGCCTTCTTTCCTCATTGGCACAAGGTCATCACATTATGCCTTGCCATTGTGTGGTGCTGCAAGACAAACAACACAATGTCATAAAGGTCAAACATGTTAAGCTGGGAAGCCTGGCTCTGAAGAGAACTCCATGTAGTTCTTTGGCTCTAGGGTTAGTGGACCAGTTAAAGCACAGGAAATAAAGGAGGGACCATCAGGGCTCTGTAAGGGCTGCAGCTGACCCACTCCTCCCTAGAAAAATGGTATTTTTAAACAAATCCGCTTTACTCAAGCTATTGCTTGGGGTACTACTCTTGAACGCCTTGCCTCTGAAATACCTTAAAGGGAAGTATAATAGGTATTGTAACTCTAGACAACCAGCAGAGACAGGAGACTCCCAGAAGCTTCTGAGATGCATTTTTGATATTTTATGTCCATATCAAGATGCTTCTCTGAACCTTTTCTGACCTTTCGAGCTTCATAGTGTCACAGATTTTTAAGGCCAGAAAGGACCATTCTGACCATCTAGTCTCATCTCTTTATTGACTAAGGCCATAGAACTTCACCAGTGATTCCAGCGTGGAGCCCAATAGCCAGGACTGAACATAGCTTTTAGAGAGACATCTAGTCTTGGTTTAAATGATTCTTCCATTCTTGCTTCCCACCCTTCTCTGGTTTCCCGCACTCTCCCAAACTTGTCTCTCTCTTTACAGTTTCCATTATCCGCTCTCTCTGCTCCTCCACTAAGACCCAAGCCCCTACAGGATTTCATGGATCTTCTCTGTCTCCTAGTTACACCTCTACACAGACATGCACACACACTTTCCAGCTCTCTGGCTCCTTTGCATTTCTGGAAAGGCACAATGGGTATGTCTAAACAGAGGGCAGCAGCCCATGGGAGCAATCTCAGAGCCCAGGTCAACAAGGATCAGGCTATCATGCTAAAAATAGCCATGTAGATGTTGCAGTTCAGGATCTGAAGCCTAGAGAGGGGGACGGGCTTCAGAGCGTGAACCTCAACATCTACACAGCTACTTTTAGCAAGGTCCTGTGAGCCCAAGACTGTTGACCCAGGCTCTGAGATCACCGCTGTGGACTTCCTTTCACTGTGTAGACATACCCAATGGGGCCAAAGCAGGCACCAGGCTCAATCTTGATATCTACAATTCACGTAGGCCTTCAAAATGAAGCAGATGGAGGTAAAATATGGGTGCCTAAAACTCGGTGTTTGAGTTAATTATTGTTTCTCTCTATGGCCCTTATCCTGCAATGTCAGGTCAATCCACACAGGTGGACTGCCGTTGACTTCAATTGGGCTCCAATGTTGTTCACTTAATTGCCCAGGGAGGATTATATGTACAAGAATTAACTCTACAAAGCATTTTCAATGGAGGTACTTACATAGACCCCAGCACCTTAGCATCTGAGCACTTCACAACATCCCTGTGAGTCAGGAGTGTACTCTTATTTCCATTGTACAGATGGGGAACTAAGGCACAGGGAGACTAAGTGATTTGCCCAGGTCACACAGGAAGTCTGTGACAGAGCAGGGAAAGGAACCTGGGTCTTCTGAACCCCTGGCTAGTGCATTAACTACTATTAACCTTCCTTTTCTAGCTCATATAAAAACGGTTCTTCCAAATAAAAGTTTCTCTCTCTCTCTCTCTCCCAGTTTTAATAGGATTAAATGGCAATACAGCCACATTATTTTATGACATTGCTGTAAAACAAAGGGATGCAGTGATGTCAGTGCCGGAAAAATGTCTCAATAATCCGAGAAGCTGTTTAATGCTGAATTTCCAAACAGAAACCCAGATGCTCCAGTTATATTTGAGTTTGACTCTGACAATTTGAAACCTTGATAGAAAAGCAAAAAAAACCCCACTTTAAAACACTAACAGACTTATCTCCACTGATGTAGCACATGCCCAACCATGAGGCTGCTGTACTCTGCAAAGAAACATTCAAATGCTGTCACAAAAAAGTTTGGCTGTGACCCTGCTTCAGAAATCAGGATTTCACTGTCTGTTAAAGCTCATCCCACATCAAGCTGTAACAGTGACCTGGCATGTGAAGAGAATCCCGAAATGTGCTTCATTTTCAGCATTTTTATGCTAATGCACGTGCCTGCAATGACTGAAGTGGGGATAAAGTGAAGTAATGCACCATAAAACAGAAATGTAAGGTAGAGATTGTTGGAATCAGTTTCACCTCTATCCTTATAGAAAGGGTGGTTGAATCTAACATTCCCTTGTGTAATGATCTACCGTATCAATTGTTAATAGGAAATTTAGTGCATTTTTTATCTGCAAAGATAGTTTTATGAGACCATGCTATCTAAAAAGTTGCTTCTACCTTTCTCACTCTGTATTATAAAGTCACATCAGTTCATTTTATAACATACAGAATGGTGGGGCTTGCATTAACTGTAAGACTTCAAGAAAACAGGATTATGTAGCCTGGAGAGAATAAGAAATGTTCAGAATTATTTGTCCTGTCCTATAGGGCAAGAAAAAGTGGTCATTCCGTGATTTTAAATATCCTCTAAATTTAGAACTAACACCAGGAAATAGCACTTTATATGGTGTATCATTAATTTGTGGAATTCACTGCTAAAGGAGGTCATCAAAGCAAATACTGTGGCTGCATTTTTAAAAAGGAACAAGTAACTTTATGACCATGAATAATGGTTGTAGTTACGCTGGCTGGAGTGCACATGATGTATGCTCACGTACATGAAGTGGTCACCTTAGAAACGTTTCTGATTTTGCCTTAGATGTATAGTTAAGGGTAGCCTCAGTAGTGCAGTATTCCTTGTACTTTACATTTACTATAGGAAAATCCTAGAGACTATTTTAAATACCAGCCTAATGTTATCAAGCTATCTAAGGCAACTGGCAAGTTTAAAGGGTTATATTTGTTTGTATGTTTGGTATATGAATATATTTCTATATGCCTGGATATGTATGTATACATACACAAGCACACACACTACACATTTTTTTAAAGGTATATTTCAATGTAATTAGTATAACCTTTCTCTTCAGTTTGTTAATCAATTATACTTCGGGCTTCATCACAGAGGATTCAAGTATAACAGCAGCCGTTATTGTTACAAGGCACAGAACAGATTGATTCATGGTAGCTAATCAAAGTAATATAGAGACCTTGGCCCAGGCAATATTTACTTTACATCTGTCACTTAAGACATTTTACTGCCAATCAGTGCCTTCAGAAGGCTGGCTGGAACAATAGAGGTCTTTCTACTTAATTCCCTCTATTGACTAGGGCTTACGCTGACAAAGTTCACTCGGTATGTAATCCTCAAGGCATGCACTAGCTGCCGCAGCCAAGTTTTTAGATATATATCCCCCTGTGTCAATGAATTGGAAAAAGGCTGCTCTTCTGAGCCAAAGCATTGAAGGTGGTCCCTGCAACAGAGCCCGCGACAGTGTACAATTGGCGTTGTCCACCGCTGAGGTGTCAAAGTGATAGAAGTGCTTACAGTAATCCTCCCTGCAGCTGCTAGATATGTGAAAGGCCTTTGATGGTTCATTGGTGACCAGTGTTTTCAGGTCAGATCTGGCCAGGAAGATCCTGTGCAATAACAAATGTGTTCTCTTTCTTTCTTTCGGTTTGCTGAGGAGACCAGTATTTACAGGATGACTCAGAAAAGCCACAAACCAGGATCAGCCTGGGAGCGAGAAGACTGGAAAAAATGTGTTTTGTGCGTCTCTCCAATGTTTGGCTCCCCTCCCTTGTTCCTATGGAACTTTGTTGCTAGAAGTCAGAGGCCAAGATCTTAGGGATCCCATCTACAACAATGTGATCTCAAACATCCCAAGCAGCTAAATCTGGGGATAAGATGAGGCAACTCTTTGCCCTCATGGTCAACCTGAACGGTGGGGTGAAGAGAGGAGAGTGAGTTAAAAATCATCCAGATTTCATCAAAAGTTGCTGCTTTTAAACAGGAAGTCAAAAACACCTACTTTGGGGAACATTATTTGAGCTAGCCTGGTGCTCACACAGTCAATGCAGGAGCGCCTATGGAAATAAGGCCTTGTCTACATAGGGGGGTTAATTCGCACTGAGATTTTGCATCCTTGACTGGTGCATATTAGTCTGCAATAATTGCATACACACAATCAACAGTTTTCTGCATCAGTACAAATCAATGCTTCTACAAGGCAGGGGCTTTGTGCACACTAAACGTGAGGCATTCTGCATGGGCATCCAATGTGTTTTGCTTCACTCCATGACTTCTGGGACTTGTCTCACTGTGGGATACATAGTGGAAGTCACTGAAAGCAACTGGAATTCTGGGACTTTTATTCAACAGTTCCCATTATTCCTCTCTTACCACCCCATGATTCATCTCCTGTGGGTGAGACAATGCCACTTTCAAATGGCCAGTATTTTCTGTCTGCCATCATGGACTCTAGGCTCAGATGCTGAAAACCACCAATACACAGAGGCTGGTGAAGATTTATCTGAGATCTGGCCACCATGGTGGCTTTGAGGGTATGTAGGTCTACCAGTGTCATTACCCCCCATGCCCAAGTGTAGGGTAGTGAAACTGAAAGGCTATGCAACATTTGTATGGTCTTGAACTTGCTGGGAGGCTTGTGTGTGTGTGTGTGCGTGTGTGTGTGTTACATTTTTAATGAATGATGGTACATCTCTCACTTTTCTTCTCCGATTATCACTGGATTTCAAGAACTATGATCAAAACTGAGTTAATTTACACAAATATTTATCTGTAACATTCTACCAACCCCCCAAGAAGGGGAGAGTAGATAACGTTTGAGCTGACGCACACGTCTGGAAGTCAAGAGATATGACTTCTCTTTCCAAGTCTGCCACCAATTCATTGTGTGACCCTGGGCAGGTACTTCGCCTCTCTGCACAATTTGGATGACAATGCTGACATATATTACAGTGGGGTTGCTAGGCATAATCCCCTAATGCCTGTAATGCAACTGAGGCCTGATCCAGAGCCCAAGTGAAATCAGTTGAAAGACTCCCATTGATTTCGGATCAGGCCCTTAAAGATCTATCTAAGATCTACTCTTTATGTAGTTCCATGAGGGCACTAAGCATTTACGGACTGTGGAGCTCATACACATTTTTCCAGGACTTGGCACTGATTGGGGTTCAGAATGCCAATAGCACTTCAGTCATTCCTCCACTAAATCAGCTTCTCACCAGATTAGAGCCATTTGGCTACAGTATTTACAGGTATTTCCCCCCACATTGTTCAAGTAGATCCCTAACGTCTCTGTAACATGTGATACAGCTGTCGTAGCTTGCTTCGATGAGGGCTTAGAATATTAATGAACTACATCGGGCTTATCCAGTAAGATTGCAACATTTTACTAACTGTTTAACTAATATCTTCTAAAAAAGCATATCCATTTTCACATACTAAACACAAAAGAGCCTGCCCAATGATTCTGTAGGTTTTTCATACTGCCAAATTTCTATGACATAAATAGCATTCTTTCCTTCGTGCTGTTCATACACAACAAATACCCGCAAGAGGGCTGCAACCAGAAGTGCCAAGTTTGCTCTGTTTTGGTCTTCAGCATCCTATGCTCCTAAGAATTTGTGTGTTTTTTTGGTGGGTTTTTTTGTTTGGTTGGTTCCATTTTTGGCTTTGGTTGGGAAGAACAAGGGGGGAAAATGAAGAAGAAAAAGAAAAAGAAAAAAATTCTGAGTCTTTGCCAAAGTAACTAGCTAACTTCCAAGGCATGTCTGTCAATGAGTTTGCTCTGGAATTTCCTCTGCATGTACTGGAAGGTTCAGTTTTTCCATAAAACCCAGCATTCTGTTAGATTAAGGATCACATGATTATGTGAGGGGAAAGACTTGGGCCCTTGAATTTCAAGCACATTTGTCAGAGAGTTGACAAAAGATAAGAGCCAGATTCTGAAGCCAGTGGAGTCACTCCAGATTCACACTGATGTGTCTGAGAGCGGGACTGTCAGTGTTGCTACTTCAGTGGGAATAGGGTAGAATTAAAACTGAATAAGGAACTGAGATTTGACCCCTCCACTTTAAATTGTAATAGAACTCATTAAAATTTGGATGTGATTTAAACTTGTCATTAGTGTACTACAATGCGTTAACTGCAATGCTTTGACTCAGAAAATATATTCTCATTCTATTCATCTTTCCTAGATTTAGACCAGCACTTTACGTGATATAGTAAGTTTGCAAAACAAATATGATGATCTTCAAGTAGCCCCATATACTGGATATTTGTCTGTATCACAGAATTCAGTATCAGTTCATTTTTCAGTCTTCACAAAGGCCTGAAATGGCAGGGGGTGTTTGCGGTCAAGACAGGGAGAAATTGGCAGAGATGTATGGGAAGCCTGACATTGCTTACCCCCATATGTCTGGCTGTAGTCACTGCAGTTAGACTCTGATTTTCACAGCAACAAAATTGAAATTGGAAAGGGGAAAAAATAAATTAAATTGGTACCTAAGATCTTAGCTAAGCAATTGACCAACATGTGACCATCCATAAAAAACCTACATGTATGTACTTCAAGCATGATTTCAGAAGGCAAGCAGTAGGCCAAGATGGGGAATAGTGAGATAACTCTTGTGCTCTCCCTTTTACCTTTCATTTTAATTTATGAATCAATACAGTGTTAGTTTAAAGGGCCTAAAGATTGAAGCCACAGACCAAGACTGAGATGTAGCGAATGAAGCCTCGGATCTCAGATGTATAATCCTGAAGATATTTATTGTTTTATTACTTGAATTTTTATGACTGAAGTTCTCAAGTTAGCCACTAAATAGGTTCAACCTGGTGTCACATGCTGGGGCGCAGCCCATATCAGTGAGGGGTTGTGTCACTACCTGCCCTGTAGCCTTGAGTGCTTCAAATGCTCTGCCGCTGTGGCTCACAGCCTGGATGCAGCCGACCAGTGGACATGCATGCACTGAGTGTCTGTGTGCTAAGCAGCTCTGACTCCATCAGCCTGCTTGTTACACCCCAGCCACGCTCTGGAATCCACCAACGTTGGTTGCACCTGGCAAGATGACCCCAACACCTCCCCACCCAGTTCTGAATTTTCCCCAAGTGGTATGCTCTGCAATGTTCAGTCCTTTCCTACATGCACGTAGCCAGAGGGTAGCGAGGCATTAAAATGTCAAAAGATGGACTAAAAAATATGGTTTGCTGATGTTTGTAAAATCTCGTGATTTGTGGGGCCAATCTCATGACTTTTTTTGAGCTCGGACTTATCGTTTTTGGTCCCTAGTGGTTGGCAGTACTGCCTCTCTCAGCCAGTTCCCTGACCCTGGAAGTCTCCACAGTTCACACTCCCTGGGCTATCTGCCTCAGAATTACCTAGCAGCTGGGTTCTTTACCCTGAAGTAGGGACTCCTGTGGGAACCTACCTGTTCTCTACTGTTCTTCAGCTCACCTGCCTTTTAAAGGACTGGCTGTTCTTCAGACTATCACCCCAGCCTTAACTCCACAGCCTCAGTGTGCAGGCACCTTATTATTAGCAGGTGGGGCTGGGCCCAACTCCCCTTGAAGGAGGCAGTCACTGTGTAGCACTGTTACTTTCACAGTGTTTTATTTCCACCTGTTGTGAACCAGCAGCAGCGAGGTGGAGAATGGGTAACGTGTGCTGCGCTGCTGCTGGGTCAAAGGTAAAAAGTTCACAAGTGAGCACGCACACTCACACGGTGAAGATTTCAGACCTCCAATTTGTTGGAATTTAAAGGGATATGGTTTCGAATCATGCCTTTGGAATGCAGGTCTGACCGTAATAGCTCAGAGGGGGAGGGATGACTGAGTATTATTACTGTGAGGTGACAGAATGGAAGCTTTGTGCAAGTACGCTGCATGCACAGGCAATCTGAAAAATGAGCGGGACATGAATGTTGAAATTGGGGTAATGCTTGTATTCTGGCAGCTTCCATTGTTGCAGAGGGGAAACTAATGAAACATGCCAATCTAGGTTCTGCTTCAGCTCCCATCAAAGTCAATGGGACTTTGATTGATGCCATTGGGAGCGGGTTTGAGCCCTTGCTGCCTGAATCTACCTGGCAGTGATACACAAATACCTGTCCCTTGTAGTTTACTTAGCCAGCTGATTCTAGTTATAGGTTCATTAGGTATTTCTTCCCCCTGAATAAATAATAGTAATCTATATAGTCCTAAACGATTTTTCTGAGAAAGTGCCCCTTGATTTCCAGCCACCAGTTGTCAACGGGGGCTGTTTCCTTTCCTGTTAATAAGTATAGTTTCTTTTTTAATTCAGCCTTTCTGGAACATTACGTCACATTGCACAAGGTTATGTCAAGCCTGCATAGAGATAATTCACATCCCGTCAGATGAGCCATAAGAGTGGGCTACAGTCCAACACAGTAAAATGTGAAAGGGAAAGTAAATTGGGTTGATTCTAATGTAAATTTAGGCTATCAAATACCAGGCACAGGTCTTTGGAAGGTAACCAACTGATTAGAAAGTGTGTTTTTTTATGTTTAGGTCCTCCTCAATTTCTCACCCTCTTCACTTCCACTGATCATAACCTCAAAAGCTCTGTATCATGACAGAGAAGGTTGGGCATGACTCCCACTATGACTTATCAGTAGAGTTGTTCAGAAAATGGAGATTCCATCCCATGGGCAAGTCTGATGCTATTTTGACATTAATAGGAGTAAATTAATTAATTTGCAAACTGGACACCATCAAATTAGGCCTGACTAAAGACTGGGAGTGGATGGGTCACTACAAAAACTAACAACTAATTTCTCCATGCTAATTTCCCCCTACTGTTACTCACGCATTCTTGTCAACTGTTTGAAATGGGCCACCCTGATTACCACTACAAAAGTGATTTTTCCTCCTGTTGATAAGAGCTCACTTCCACTTTAATTGAATTGTCTCATTAGAACTGACCCCCCACTTGGTAAGGCAACTCCCATCTTTTCATGTACTGTGTATATATAGTCTGCCTACTGTATTTTCCACTCCATGCATCTGATGAAGTGGGTTTTAGCCCATGAAAGCTTATGCCCAAATAAATTTGTTAGTTTCTAAGGCGCCACAAGGACACCTCGTTATAGTTTGAAAAGCATAAGCAGGGCCGGCTCCAGCATTTCTGCCGCCCCAAGCAAAAAAAAGCCACGATCGGCGGCGGCAGTTCAGCGGCAGGTCCTTCGCTCCTAGAGGGAGTGAGGCACCTGCCGCCCCCGAATTGACGCAGGTGCCGCCCCTCTCCCTTGGCCGCCCCAAGCACCTGCTTGTTAAGCTGGTGCCTGGAGCCGGCCCTGTGCATAAGCATTTCTGGTATTGGTATCTTCCTTGACGGATGAAAGTAAACTGCTTCCTGTACAACTTCACTAGTAATTAAAGACCTGATTTTGTTCCCATGCAAGTCAATGGGAGTTTTGCTTTTGATTTCATTAGATTCAGGATGAGGCCAGAAAACCTGAGCTTTGACCTTACTCCACATTTACCAGGAGATGGAAGCCACAAGCTGTAGTTTAAGATTCTGATGGCCACATTTACCGATCAGCCTGCAGTTTGGACATCCTCTACTCTGAGACTTAAAGAGAAAGAAGCAAAATCTCACACTTCATAAAAGCAACTATAAATTAGCATCAGAATAGACAGTTTTAAATATAAACTGTGATTAGTTGTAATAAGACTTTTCTGGAGACATATTGTTGTTACAAACTGGGACTGTTCTTAATGTGGTCTTTGAATGCTGAGTGGGGAGTTTGGCTAAGACGGTCTGCATTGGGGGATGGAAGACTGGCCTTGAGGGAGGATACCTGAGCATGTAACATGAGAACCCAGGAATGGGTTGGAGGTCAGGTGACACCTTTGCCCGGAAAACTGAACAAAGGCTGGGGGAGGAGACGCTGGAGAGAGTGAGAGTTTCAGGAGCTGGCTGGTGTAATGGAGGGGAGCCCAGACGGGGCTCTGACACCCCCAGTGGGGCTGTGGTGCCCCTGGGACCCCAATATGGACCTAACTGGGGGGGTCCTGTTGTCTGTGCCTGCAAGACCTGTCTTGGACTGTGTTCCTGTCATCTAAATAAACCTTCTGCTTTACTGGTTGGCTGAGAGTCATGGTGAATCGCAGGAAGCCTGGGGTGCAGGGCCTTGTGCACCCCACACTCCGTGACATATAATAATCAGGAGCCACATTCTGAGGTTCGTAGTCTTTTCAGATCTTACTTACCTCACTGTAAATCTGGTATAATGCTAAGCAATTCCTTGGGGTTACTCCAGATTCGCACTGGTGTAAATGACAGTAGAACCTGATCCATGCCCCTCAGTCTTTATTAGGCAAACTCCAAATAAAGTTAATGGGTTTCTTGCTTCAGTGAGTACTTCAAACTTTGGCCCCAAGTTACTACAACATGATAAATTTCAAGGGGCATCTGAAGCTGGAATAGCTTCCAAACTGAAAACCGTGTAAGATATTTCTATGCTTTGTACTACAAACTCTTTGGAGTCCTTCACATCCTTTTGGTTTCATTACTGGTTTCTGCTCTTTAATGAAGCTATCAAAAAGCCACAGCATATTTAGTCCAAAGAATTCCAATAAAACTGTTCAAAAGAAAAACTCTAACATGCCATCAATGAAATGACAAGTGTTTTATTACAATCAAATGCAGGCTGTTTATTTGGGGTTAGGGAAAAATAGGGTTTAATTCATGACAGCTGATTTTGTGCGTATCTGTATCAGTATCAAGATTGTATACCTGTCTGAATCAAATTATGTTTTTGATTCTGAACTGGGGGTGGAGAAAAGGCAAAGTGTAGTAGAAAATGGTTTCCCTCTCATTAAAAAAAAAAAAAACAACAGCTAAACAAAGAGCCAAATATTTAAAAATAAAAACAAGTAAAATTCATTATCATTTATGGGGAAACCATGAAGAATCAGAGGAAGAAAACTGTCAATGTATTTTAGAGACATGAGCAAATATTTTTCTGAAAAATCTGTGGTGGAACTTTTCATTGCCTCATTTCAGGCAATTCGTTGCCCCTCAGATTTCACTTTCTGCATAATTTGGGGAAAAAAAGGCTAATTAAAAACTTACTTCTCTTTGAAAATGTAAATGGCTAATTTCAAACCTCAGCTTTCAAAGGCAACTGTGGCACAGATTGGACCCATATTTCTATAGAAATGGTCTCTGTCTTTAAAAATAAAACACATAAGAGGATTTGTTAAGAGTAATAAAATCGAGTGAGTTGGGGTGGGAGGTGCAAAAAAAGGGATTCCATTTGTAACAAAAAACAAACAAACAAACAAAACCTTCCAAGTCTGAGTAATTGTTCCATGACCCATTACTATTTCAGCCCTTTTAGACACTATACACAACTCATTTAACAGGATCCTTGTTATCACATCCAATTTCCTTTGAACCTCCATAGCACTTCTTGATATAGCACAAGATAGCCAGTCTTATGAATGCCAGAGGAAGTGCCTGTCTTCCTACTTCCTTCTACTAGGAGGAAGAGATGAATGGAGATCATCTCTTCTTCCTTCACCTTTTTAGCTGCTGAGGGACAGCTCAACCATTAGGCTTCTTAAGTCATTCCTAAAAATCCTACCTTGAGAAAATGCTGCCCCTGTCCCTGAGGCTGCAGCCCTGGAAATACTCATTAGCTAGTGGTTAACGGTTTTTCCAAGGAGTACCCCCATCCAAAATCATTCATTCCAGGGAAGATGTCAAACTGTGGTACAAAGATATTTGTATGTGTATTATGTGGGGACCAGCATGTAGATGTGGGCAATAGTTCAGATAATACCTCTCCATCGCTGAGATTAATATGCAGGTTTCCATCTGAATGTTTCTCTTGCCTGCACCATCAAATTGGCAATAGGCTGGCTTGTGAGGAAATGGCCATCTGTCTGTGGTTCTTGACCTCAGTTTATTATGTTAAAAAGATCTTTTTATTAATCTAAATTTCCGTAAGTCAGGAAAAAGAGTCAGAGGCTGGCAGTCTGTTTCTCAAGAGCCATGCCAGCGTTACAGACGCACTTTCATATATCAAAGATTTAACACAGGAGGCTTTGAGAAGGAGCACAAGCCTCTGGGTATCACTGCTGGTCAGACTGTTCTTCTACTTGCACTACATATGATGAAGATTTGCATCTCTGCACTAAAGCTCAGGAGGGGTATCACAGCTTCCCTAGCCATGTGCCATTTCGAGATCTAGCAGCTGGCCAGAGCAGGTCTTGGTGCAAAGCCACAATACCCACAACTGGGGAGCTCAGGGAGGGATTGTGTTTGTCGTATAACACAGCCTGGTCCACGGTAGGGTGACCAGACAGCAAGTGTGAAAAATTGGGACAGGAGGTGGGGGTAATAGGAGCCTATATAAGAAAAAGACCCCAAAATCAGGACAGTCCCTATAAAATCGGGACTTCTGGTCACCCTAGTCCACAGGCTGATACAGAGGAGAGTGTTGACCAGTACAAGAAGCATTCTTCCAGACTAGATGGGCTAGTGATCTGATCAAATATGGCAAATTTTATATTCATATTAGAGAGCTTTAACTTGTCCTGAGTCTCTTTGCTCCCTGAGGGAGTTGCTCATATAGCAGTAGGAACTATTCCTCTCCAACAGATAGTTACTGAGTCTCATTTCCAATGTACACAGGTCTGACTTATGTCAAAAGAGTGAGGATTTTACGTTTTAATCATGTTCCACGTGAATTAGCATGTACATCCAGGACTGAATGGACTCCGTCCCTTAAACTTTCCAACAGTGTGTTTCTGGATTGTGGCATGAAAAAGAGAAAGGGGGAGATCTAAATATGAATTACTCAGGCTTCCTTACTTGTAGGAAAGACCTCATTTTATTATTTACAAGAGACTTCCACTGGCTGCCAACCACTGAATGCTTAGAAAGACCAATGTATATCTTAGCAATCTCCAACAGATAATACATATAGGTTAAAATTCATCTTTGGTGTAAATCCATTTGTGGTGTATCCATTTGTAGCCCACCTTAATCAATTAGTTTCATTAGAGTTGGTATGGCAACACCCATTTTTCATGTTCTCTGTGTGTGTATATATATATCTATATATATATATCTATCTTTTTAATGTATTTTCCACTGCATGCATCTGATGAAGTGGGCTTTAGCTCACGAAAGCTTATGCTCAGATAAATGTGTTAGTCTCTAAGGTGCCACAAGTACTCCTCATTCTTTGTGTTAAAATTGAGAGCTATCACTTTAAATTATTTGGGGGTCGGGTCTCTCTAGGGAAGCATGCAATCAGAGCCAGTTTTTCACACAGACAGCCTAGAGAAAGGTAGAGTGAGTTGTGCCTCGCTGTTTCAGAGAGCAGTCTGCTTTCTCTCTCTCTGTTTTTATTCTAAGAAATAAAGTAGTGTTACAGTGCAACCTTCCAGCAAGAGTGTTTTTGTCTAACTTCTCTGTTTGCATGCTGTGAAACATAACACCATTGACTCGGATGGCCAATGGGGGATATTTTGGGACAGAATTGCTATGACCCATCAGACCTTCTATTTGTAACAGGTACTAACCTTATTATTATTTGTAATACCATAGCACCTAGTAATCTAATGGAACTGAGCTGCCTCTTTTCTGACATACATGGCACTTTGTTTTGCATTTCAATACCTCCTGTCGTAGGCTCAGTAGATGTGATATGCAGCAAATATAATCAGACAGGAAGGAAAAACTCAGAACTGTAAGGAAGGTTTTTGTTGTTGTTTGCAGCTGATGCTTTCATTATCAAAAGATCTACCAACTAGTAAAGTTAACCACAGATTTACATACAATTAAATTATTCCACCTGTGAATAATATAAAAAATCATCCAGTGTGTATGTGGAATTTTTGTCTTTGTTTTTGGTAAGTAACTGAGAAAACGCAAAATTGAAAACTCCCGTGTGCCAACATTAGAAGGGGAAATACTGCTCAAATTTTGCAGAGCAACATGACACTGGACCCACGAGAACTTCTCTACCATGCCCTATGAATGAACTAATGCATCACAACCAATAATTTGGGATACAGCATATACAAAGGATGATGTTCATAAACATAAAAGGTTGAAATTTTCATTGCAGGATGGGAAAATTTAGACACATCTTCCATTAATTTTAATGGAAAATTTATGTCCAAGCCCCCAGACCTGATATGCTCATCCTGAGAAGTTTTGTTAAATCCATATTGTTAAATGGAACAGGAGTACTTGTGGCACCTTAGAGACTAATAAATTTATTTGAGCATAAGCTTTCGTGGGCTACATCCCACTTCTTTGGATGCATAGAATGGAACATATATTGAGGAGATATATACACACACATACAGAGAGCATGAACAGGTGGGAGTTGTCTTACCAACTCTGAGAGGCCAATTAAGTAAGAGAAAAAAAACTTTTGAAGTGATAATCAAGATAGCCCAGTACAGACAGGTAGATACGAAGTGTGAGAGTACTTACATGGGGAGATAGATTCAATGTTTGTAATGGCTCAGCCATTCCCAGTCTTTATTCAAACCTAAATTGATTGTGTCTAATTTGCATATCAATTTGAGTTCAGCAATTTCTCGTTGGAGTCTGTTTTTGAAGCTTTTCTGTTGTAAAATAGCCACCCGCAGGTCTGTCATTGAATGACCAGACAGGTTAAAGTGTTCTCTCACTGGTTTTTGAGTATTATGATTCCTGATGTCAGATTTGTGTCCATTAATTCTTTTGCGTAGAGACTGTCCGGTTTGGCCAATGTACATGGCAGAGGGGCATTGCTGGCACATGATGGCATATATCACATTGGTAGATGTGCAGGTGAACGAGCCCCTGATGTTATGGCTGATCAGGTCCTGACTAGATAGGAGGAGGTTTGAGGATGGTTCCAATATAGGGGCACAGTATAGAAAAGATTGAGAACCACTGTTTTGAAAATCTCAACCAAAATCTCTCCATTAGTACCAGGGTCTACCAGATAACACACTCTCATTCCATCTGTGGCTACAGTCACTGACTAGTCCATCAGGATGACACTACTGGAAGCACAAAGATTTGACTAAACTAACCATTATATGTGAATCTGAGTGAAAAACAAACTAATCCTGTTAGGCAACTGGGTTGTTGTGTGTGGCACTGGCAGTCCACTGTGATTACAGACCAAACAGACATGAGGGAAAAAAGCCTTTTGTTTGCTTGGTTAACGATCTTCTTCATAAAATCAGGTTCATTGGGGACCCCTTGCTCTAGGCTTTTATATAAATTAGGGTTAGGTTAGAGACAGTGATTAATTTCTGCCAGGGCTTGCCAGAACTGAGCCCTGGCACCTCTAGGCTTGGGCAGTTCATAGCCGCAGTACCTCTGGGCTTGCCAAATCAGTTATGAAATTTTTAAAATTGCTTGAGCCCCGGCACCTCTTTCATTACAAATTAACCCTAATTTAGGGACTGTAATTGAAAGTCGTATTTTCTACCTCACCTTGTAAAAACTTCAGGCATGTAGTTCAACCCTTCAAAGGTGAATCTTCAGCAGATTTGCAGTTTAGACTGTGATAAACATGGAAAAATTCAGAATCTTATTTTAACTTTAAACCAGTTAGCAATACTTCCTAGCTCAGTGTACTGACGCACAGTGGCCTCTCTCCGGACTGGAGAGCGAGTGACCACTACACTCCCCTTCGTGGGCGGAGCCAAACCCACCACGCCTCATTGCCGGAAGTACCAGGGCGGGGCAGGAAATATAAAAGGAAGGCTCTGCAGCTCAGCTGGGCTGGAGCCAGCGGAGGAGATGGACACCTCTGCCCTGCTGCGGCACCAGGGAGCTGAACCTGGCTTGGCCACACCCTGCCCCTGGAGGAGACAGACTCAGACAAGGAGTTTTTTTTTTTCCCAGGGACAGGAACCATGTTTATTTCACGTGACACTGACTTACACTGGTCAATTGATTTGTACACACACCGGGAACACTCAGGCAGCAACCCCCTCTCCTCCACGATCAGGACCTTGACAAAGAGGCTGGCGTTCTGGGCGTCGGCCAGCATAGCCCCACTGCCCACAATGCCCACGCACACCCCGCAGAACAGGTTGGAGAGGCCCATGGTCAGACCAGCCCCAAACATGGAGAAACCTGCGTGGTAGTTCTTGGCGCCGATGGTCTCTGGGGTGGTGCCGCTGAAAGGCTCAGCCATGTTGCTGATGACGATCACCATGATGATCCCGTAGATGGCCACGGCCTCACAGAAGATGATGCTGACCAGGTTCTTTGTTTTAATCCTGGGGGCCTTCAATCCCCCGCTGATGATGCTGGAGCCAGTGATGTAGATCCCCCAGGTTGCGCCCACCACGGACAGCGAGATGGCCAGGCCGATGCCCAGGTTGGACCACATGAAGGGGGAGGTTGCTGGGACTACTGTCGGCAGTATACCCAGAGGAGCCTGAGGGCCAGTGGATGCCAGAAGTACCAAACCCTAGGGAGGTAGGAAGTAGCCCAGAACTAGCCGGCTATAGGGCTGATCACTTCTAGGTTGACGTGTTGAGGCTGGATCCCCACCGACCCAGTGGCAGACCATACTGCCACTGTTAGGGCCTTGGGCTGGGATGTGATATTGTTGGCAGGCGCACATCCCCCTGCCACTCCAACCACAGGGTGGCCAACTCCCCACTTTAGGCCAGGAGGCCTGTGTGCCTTGACCACCCCTGCCAGTGTAACGCTGACAGACCCCAGTCGTCAGCAGGCAGGATTGAACCTGGACCTCGGGAGCTCTCTACCGCATGAGCGAAAAGCCAACTGGCTGTTAGCTAAGGCTGTAGAGCAATCAATCTCTCTCTCTCTCTCTCTCTCTCAGAGGAAGTGTGTGGGTTACACCAGCACCCTAGACTGCCCATTGGGTGCTCAACCCCTCTGGAGCCCCTAGACTGTGTGGGTGCTCATCTCTGATACTGTGTATGTTTGCTGGCTGCCTTTGCTTACCAGCCAAGGCTAAGCCTGCTCCCTGCTCTATCCCACCCCAAGGGCTAGAGCTTATTGACTGTATATGTTTGCTGGCTGCCTGAGCCCCCAAGCTCAGACTAAAGCCTGCACCCTGCTCTGCCACTCCCAAAGGGCTAGATCTTATTGACTCAGTGAGTTTGCTGGCTGCCTGGGCCTGGAGACTTAGACTACAGCCTGCTACCAGCCAGGCTCCACCCCATGGGCTGGAGCCCCAAACGCTTAATTGGTGTCAACTCCTGCTTAGGGGCTGCGAGCTAAAGACTGTGTCAGGCCCTGTCCCGCCCGAGGGTGGGGACAGGAGCCCCAGACTATTGTGCGTTTGCCTCTATCAGGCTGGCCGAAAACCATAAACTGCGTACGGCTCTGCCCTGCCGGTGCGGCTGCCACCCCACTACTACGCAGAGTGGCCTCCCTCCACACTGGAGAGCGAGGGACCACTACACTCAGCAAAATGGGATTGGAGTTTTACCAGAAGAACTTTCATTTCCTGCATGGAACCCAGAGAGTAAATGAGAGAAAAACTGTGAAATTATGAAGAAAAAAAAAAGCTAATTTTTAAGAAGCAAAATAGAAGGTTAATTTTAGGCTTGGTGTGAGTTTTTGGTGAAAGTTCCTGGGTACTGAACTATTTCACTCATCCCTACTAAAACAGGTTACATCTGTTAAGTCAGTAAACATGGGGCTGCTGTAAATGTAAAAACCCAAAGAAACATTCTGCAGAAGGTTTGAAAAGATTTCTCATTATTTAGCATTGACTTGAAATTGAAAGCTTGTTTTCATTCCATCTTGCAACACAACACAAAAGAGTTCCTAAATCCTTGCCACTTCGCACCTACAGTTTCCATTATATTTTAAGTTCTGTCTTGAAACCAAGCAGGAGGTAGTGGCTGTTTCAAAACGCTGGCCAAACAGCCTAACTTCTGTGACTGGCAGCCCATCTGGAAGGGAAGAATTTCAGTCTTGAATAATGAAAGTGAGACGTATGGTGGAGGTGGAGTGAAATACATTCCCTGTCATAGTTTGTCACCCAGCGCCGTTAGAGTTCCAAGCAGTTGAATTTGTTTGGACCTGCAGTTGAGTGATTTGCCCTTTTCTCTGAGGTAAAGAGATATTTGTAGTGGCATGAAGTGAGCTGGGAACATTTCTTGTAAGATTGCCCAGAGGAAACAGCACCACGCACAACTGGCTTTTTGTGTAGAAGAATATGTTAAAAGAAAAATTGAGTCCATGTAGTCTAAAAGTATTTAAAAAAAACATATATTTCAATCCTTGTTTAAGCTGCTGAAAAGTTTCTCTGTGGTGCTAACTGATCTAAGTTATGTCTGCAAAGAGTATCTCATCATTTCTCAGACAACAGAAGGAATTTGTGGCTGACCTCCTGAGGGGAATGGTCAGCTTTCTCCATCTTTCCACTGTATGCTGATGCTTGGGCTTAATTTATGCTGCTCAGTTGAAAAAAGAAAGCTCAGTTCCAAAGTTGGCCTGGGGAAAATAATACACCATGGGAAAAGGATTCACTCATGGAATCTTTTTTTTTAGATGCACTAAAGTTTTACACAGACTGAGTCTCCATATTTGTTCCCGCCTGTTTATCACCTCATTGTGAAATAATTTTGAGTGCATTCCCCAGACAGAAAAATGAAAACCTTCTGTGTTGTTACTGTTAACTGTTTGCAAAGGGGGGTTTACAAGCGTCCTGGCCACCTACATCAGGTCAGAAGTTCCACCTCTATTTGAACCACTCTGGTGTGTTTGCTTTCAAAATATCATAGGGGATACATAATTTCATGAAAAAAGTCATAGATGCCTTTCAGTCAAATTTGGATGCCTAGCTCCTTAAGACATTTGAATATCTCAGCCACTACTCAGTAATATATTTGTTCACAGAAAACTGTTTAAAAAAAGAGAAAGAGAAACTCAGATATTTGCAAATAAATGATTACTTATATGTATATTTTAATTTACTTTAGCTTACCAAAGCAACATACCAAAAGGAACCATTTCATATGCATATGGCCTAGTGAATATCAAACCAGCAAAGATGCCCAAATATCACCTTGTTCAGGAGACAAAGGCTGCTGCTGAGTCAATTATATATAGAAGGCTTGATCGCTCAGGAGGTTGGTAATGGGGTGTGGGCTGCAAGTTCAAATCCTGGTCAGATCTGTAGCAGATAAAAGTTGTTACTGTCAGAAAACGCTTAATGCCCCATGGGAAGCAAGTTGTTGGGTCTTCTTAGGCCATTTCCCATGGGGCTGTGGTCCCTCATCATGGAACAGATGAATCTGACACTGCTCATCCTGGCCCTGGTCTGTGGGAAGGAAGGATGGTCCAGTTATTTGGTCACTAGCCTAGGATGGCTGCAGACCCATGTTTAAGTCCTTGCTCTGCCACAGACTGCCTGTGTGCCTGGACAAGCAACTTAGCCTGATTTTCCTACTTGTAAAATGGGAATAATAGTACTTCTGTATCTCACAGGCAATGAGGCACTTAGATACTACAGAGCTGGGGCCATCTAAATACATAGAGGACTAGGCAGAAAACTCTTGAAGTCAGTTTGACACCTTCCAACAGTACCAAGTGTCCTTTCCCCTAGAATAGGAAGAAAAGCCAATACAGCTTACTGCTCTAGTAAGACGAACAAAACTTGAGAGCCCCTCTTACATGTTGCAGTTTTATAAGAAAAAAATGCGTATAGATGCATACTGAATGACTTTAATATCCATCTGGAAAAGGTCTGATGAGATTCCAAGAAGTGCTGGAGTACTTAACCTCTTGGATAATATTTAAACAACATATCCAGTCTCTAGAGGCTGCCATCTAGAGGTTGATGACCTGAATTGCAGAAGTGCTGAGCACCCTGGCCTTCAAGCATGTCTAAAATCAAGCCCTAAACTTTGATATCTTAAGAATTAGCCTCACAAATCCCCCAAACAGTCAGTGCCCGATCAAATGCAAACACATTGAGCACGCAGCTAATACCCAGGAATGAAGGCTAAGGTTTCTGTGTCAATGGACTGTATATTTCTCTGATACTAATGTTACTCATTTCATTGATGGTTGCAAGGATTTTGAGGTGGGTGGGTTTTTTTAAAAAGAAAGTATAGCAGAGATTCTGCGGTTGTGCCTGGGCTCTTGCAATGTTTCTGACAAGTCTCCATCTCATGCTTATTATTCACCTTTGCAGTATAGTTTTTATTCTTGTAATCAGGCTTAAATGAGGACCTTTGAGAGGTGTATTTCCTGAGCAAAGCAGTGGCTTGTAAACCGGGAGTGAAGAACATGCACTCCCACTTTGCTTCCTGCACAAAATAAAACTTAGGCAGTCATGGCACATGTAAAGTCAATTTAAATTAAATTTAAAACGGTAACTATCCCTATAAAATCCCCTGGTATCATATTACTTTTTCCACAAAGTACCACACAGTGATGGAATGCTTGATTTCAGCAAATCACACCTCTCCCCATCTTTGAATCGTAACAAACATAAGAACGGCCGTACTGGGTCAGATCAAAGGTCCATCCAGCCCAGTATCCTGTCTACTGACAGTGGCCAATGCCAGGTGCCCCACAGGGAGTGAACCTAACAGGTAATGATCGAGTGATCTCTCTCCTGCCATCCATCTCCACCCTCTGACAAACAGTTATAGGTCGCTTAAATTTAAATAGCTTTCTTTAGAGCCAGTGGGTTCAGACTGTTCCACAATTTTGTACCACCCAGGACATTTGAATGATAATAGTTCTGTATTATCTACCAGCAGCTTTTGACAGTGTGGATCATGAACTGCTGCTGACTCACGAAAGAGACGTGGCAGGCTTTGGCAGCCTGTCTTTGCTCCCACCTTCTTGGACAGATCTGAGAACATTGTGATGTAATGGGCAGCTGCTCCTCTTGCCTGAGAGCCCCCAGGGTTCCCACAAAGATCAAGCCTTTGGTCAGCCTGCAGACAAGAGTGTGAGGCATGGTGTGGACTTCGCGGCCATCAATACGACACCTCGCTCTACTTCCCCTTCTCACTGAATGCAGACTAAGCCATCACCCAACTTTTCCACTGTCTCGGAGGTATCACTGGATGAAAAGCAGCTGGCTGAAGTTCAGTGCAGGCAAAAGAGAGTTGATGCCGGTGGAAAGAGAAAAACATTTCAAAGCACTGGTCAAAGACATCACCTCACCCTGCTGCGTTGAATGTGCTGTCCTCCCAGTTGTCAAGACAGAGTGCTGTCTCCATGTGCTGTGGGATTCATCACTGCTCCTGGACACCCAACTAACAGCAGTAGTTCCACCCTTTGACTGCATGCCTTTCTTTTGCATATTCCTATGAGCCTAATGTTTCTTACCTCCAGTCTTCCTTACTGCTGTGAGCTCTGTCTGGACATGGGGGCTAAGTCCATGGGGGAAACTCTAGATATCTTAACACAAGGCAACTCTAGGGCTAGGTCTACACTACCCGCCTGAATCGGCGGGTAGAAATCGACCTCTCGGGGATCGATTTATCGCGTCCCGTGGGGACGCGACAATCGATCCCCCAATCGACGCTCTTACTCCACCAGCGGAGGTGGGAGTAAGCGCCGTCGACAGGAAGCCGCAGAAGTCGATTTTGCCGCCGTCCTCACAGCGGGGTAAGTCGGCTGCGATACGTCGAATTCAGCTACGCTATTCACGTAGCTGAATTTGTGTATCTTAAATCGACTCCCCCCTGTAGTGTAGATGTACCCTAGGAGGCCCATCTTCTAGGTAAGACAGACCAGCAAGAGTACATCCTTTCATTGATCCGTGCTCAGCACTGACTCTTTGTCCAACATTAGATCTGTTTCAAAGTCCAGATCCTAATTTTCACAAATCTGGGCCAGGTTTCATTATCTCAGGACCGATCTTTGTGACTCACCGTGGCACTTGTAATTCCATAGTGAAAGGCACATGATTGATTCAGCTTCCATCAGCCACAAGTTCTTGTAGATTGCATCTGTATACAGAGTATATGTATGTTAGATACACAAACTGTGAAGAAAGGGAAAGCTGGGGACCAGGACCTTCAGGGAGAATTTTGTCTATGTAATTTTCCTGCCATTTCAGTTAGAGGTGCACTAAGAATGCATAGAGGTTGCACATGAGATACTGTGCCTATGTGCATTGTTTAACAAATACTACTAACAGCAGGTTGGCATCTGTATCTTAAATATATACTATTTTCACACATCTAGTGTATTTAACAATAAAAAAGAACTGGTGCAGTTTATGACTGGGCCTCATGCTGCGTCCAATTAAACCTACTGTTTCCAATCAGGTTTAATGTGAGGATAAAGTGAATGCTCCCTGAGATTTGAGAGGAGGATAATTTGTCAGTAATAATAAGTGTAGACAAACAGGATGTTCTACAGTGCAGGGGCCTGATTAGAACCAAATGTGCTTCAAGGGATCATCTCTAAACTCTTGACTGCAAATGGATTTATCATTATTTGCAATTTGCTGAATTTCTTTTGCAGTCATTTGCAACCTTTGCAATTATTCCCAACTCATGTGGAAAAATAGTAGCCAGGCCACTGGGTCACTCTGAGCCATCTCTGTGCTTTTTTTCCCAGCATGATTCAGCTTTATAACCTGTCAATGCAAGGACATCCTAACAGGAAAGGGAAGAAGTCTTGGATTTTCAGCCTGGCCCTATCCCACTTCCTGACAAGAGCCCGTCTAGCTGCACTTAACGTTGGCATAAAGTACATTTCCTAATCAAAATGGAGTTTCCTCCAAAAGGTGAATTCTTTCTTGATGAACTTTACCATGGAAACAAAATTGTCAGTCATCATATCATGATCCAAAAAGTCCCTTCAGGTTTGGGAGAGCTGATCAAGAAGAAATGAGGAAGGTTTCAGACAATCCCAGCTGTCAGATTTTAAATTAGACCAAAGATCAGTCTAATAACCTCCCTTTCCTTTGGGGATGGAGAGGGTGACTTTCTTGCTTCTTGGCCAGACTGGAAATGCAGTAACTCAATGCTCGTTACTTAAGTTATAGTCCCTGAGAAATCAGTGGTTACCTGTTGCTAAAGGACTGCTTGTGTTCATTAGAGAAGAACCAGCCTGAGGTCTATGAGCAGAATCGTTAACATACTAGCAAACCACTAATTAACTTAACACAGAAGAAAAAGCCCATTTCAAGGCAAAATGTGTCTCTAATTCACCATCATTCAGTGTTTACAGCAGTACAATGGATTGTGTGTAGGCTTGGCAGAATTTGATTTTTTTTAAAAATAAGTTGACAGATATGATTGATGTTTATTTTTAAGCTTTTTTTTTCAAATTTTCTCAGGTTAAATTTTCAGAGTTGTGGGAAATTATGGGGAGGGGGGTCAACAATAATTATTTAATATCTGTAGATGTTAAGACTGAAAAAGTTAAAGCTTCTATAATCATTAAACACAAATTGTCGCCATCACATGTCAAAATATATAAGCTAAATATCCTTAAATCCTTAAATCCCCCAAACTCTAATAAATTCTCAAGCAGCATTTTTTCTCACTGTGCGTGTCTATACATTTAGATGATTATCAGTGGAAATATTTTGTTGTCTGTTTGTGTGTGTGGGTGAGGTGAAATCAACATTTACCGACATTTACTGTTAAAAATCAAATCCTTTCAAACCTGTGGTGAGAGTAGCTGAATGGGGCTCTAACTTTGGGGAACATTTCTGTAAATCTACATGAAATTTGGAATAAGTATAATGCAGTTCACTAGCCCAAGTGCAAATCTGTATTACGTATTGCCAACATCTCCCTGTAGTTCTGGGATTACGTTTCCTCAAGAGGTGTGCCTTCTGTCTGCTGCCTTTGAAGTTCTGCGACCTCACAGCGAGCAGAAAGCATGCTGGGACACCTCTTTCAAACACGTGTTCCCAATCTCATTCCTTTTTTTTTTTTTTTTTTTTGGTCAAAGATGGCCTTGACCTAATGGGAATCTTCTATGCTTTTGGATCATCCTGGTGTCAATAGGTAAGACCTATATTATCTAGAGTGGAAGTCACAAAGGAGGCCACAACCCTCCTTGAAAGGTCACCATAAAAGTGTGCTGATCTTAGGGCATGCATGGTACCTTGAGCAATAATACCCTGTTTCCAAAGCTTGTTTTACATCCTTCCATACCATTCTTAAGTCACTATTTAGATGTCATCTTTTATTCATTTTAAAGTCTTAAACAGTCTTAAACAGAGAACCAGAATCCTAACTTAAATGGGACACTTTCACAAACTCACTGCTTGTGGTGTGGCAGCTGCTCCACACAGGGAGAAGAAGGGGTTAAAAGCAGCACGAGAGAGGCTGCGCAGAACCCACTAATCAGGCAAGGATTTATTGAGCCCACCAATAGGGGGAAGGCTTGCTGGAGCAGCCAATCAGGGCCAGCAAGGGCCATATATAAAGGGCTGCTCAGCAGAGCAGAAGGGAGTCTCTCCCTGGAAGGCAAGGGAGGAGGACTGGCTGCCTGAAGAAGTGCCATAGATAGAGCAGTATTGGGCAGGGGCAGCAGAGTGTGAGGGTTAGGAGAGTGGCTAGTATCCAGACTGCAGTTTGCCCCTGAGGTGAGGGGCTGGACCTTGGAATGCAGTTGGCTGCTGAGGCAAGTGGCGGGACTAAGGAATCACAGCTGGAGGACTGTGCCCAGAAGAGGACACTGTGGTCTGGGGAGCGACGCAGGTCCAAAGAGCGGAGACAGCAGTGACGGCAGGCTTGACACCACTAGCTGAATGCGGACTGGAAGGGCCGAGAGCTAATTCCCAGGACGGCCACCAGGAGGTGCCACGGTGGTGAGTCCCGCTTTGTCACGCTGCTGCCACTTCCATACTGCAACTTCCAATCTTGGGCTAGCTAAGCATTTTGAGAGGGTCCCTTAGGTTTTAGCTGCTAGGTAACTTCAGCCAGGGCCTGGTAGGGAGGCTCGGGAAGGAGGGTGGGCTGCTTAAGTCTTGCCTCCTTTCTTCACCAGCCCAACAGGTTAAAGAGAATGTGATGGAGGGGACTGGGCTATTGGGTATTGGCTGCTGTTCCATATGGACTAGCCTGAGCTGGCTCTCGGCAGGACTCCAACAACACAATTGCAATAAAACTGGAATTTGGTCCATCACGTGGGCCCGGGGGTAAAATGAAGGCCATGTGCATGTGGAGTAAACAAATGTTGTCAGTCCTGGGGAACATGTCCTCCACATACAAGGCAGGTACCATGGACAGAGTATTACAAATACCATGTGTGGCTGAGAGACAAATTACTTGTTTATCAGCAGGTCCTGAATCACCCAGCCCGATCTGAGCACCTCCAAACTCTGGACAAATTCATATTCAAGTCTTGATCTGAATCTTCTGTCGCAAACCCATCTCTAATTGACCTAGAGCTGCGGGACAGCAAGATCCTCTTGGAAAGACATCCATTTGCTTTCCATCATTGCACTGCCATGGAACTGAATTATCGCTACTATTCTGGGTATATACAGTAGTTAGTGAAATTTGGTGCTCTATGCACGTGTGGAAATCAATGACTAAGCTGCTGCTGCTTTTTAAGACTTTTATTTGACTATCAATACATTTGTTTCATCTAGACCAGGGATTGGCAACGTTTGGCACGCAGCTCGCCAGGGTAAGCACCCTAGCGGACCGGGCCAGTTTATTTACCTGCTGACGCGGCAGGTTCGGCCGATCGCGGCCCCCCACTGGCCACGGTTCGCCATCTCAGGCCAATGGGGGCAGCGGGAAGCGGCGTGGGCGAGGGATGTGCTGGCCACGGCTTCCCGCTGCCCCCATTGGCCCGGGACGGCGAACCGCAGCCAGGGGGGCCACGATCGGCCAAACCTGCCACGTCAGCAGTTAAATAAACTGGCCCGGCCCGCTAGGGTGCTTACCCTGGCGAGCCACGTGCCAAACATTGCCGATCCCTGATCTAGACACTCTAAAGATGACAATTGTGAAGTGTTCTCCCTCTCCCACTTGACATAGATACAACTTGTGTTAATAAAATAAAATCCAAACAGTTCTAGATATTAAATAAATAAATGGTTGCTTGTAAATCTTAAATTATAATTTAATCTTACCAGGTAGTTGGATACCATCACCACTTTAAGTCTGGGCATAATTTTCATAACCCTGCATGCTCCTAATTTAATAGGGGCCAATTAAAAAGGATGACTAGCTGTAAGCCTCTAAAGAGCCAACTGGAAGCTGTTCCAGGTTTTTATTTATTGTTTAAATTTCACACCCTTGAAGTACCGAGCCACCAGAGTTTGAAAACTTGCATAGTTTGAAGGGTTTTATTAATCTGGGAACCAAAAGGTGCAACAGGAAGTTTATGTGATTTAATGTCGTCATTTTATGTCCCATTCCCCTACTCCCCACCCACCAAGGGTTATGAATATTAAGAAATTAGCAGGAAGGGATTGGTTTTAATAAGATCTGGGAAGAATTATGATAGTATTGAGCACACGTTAACCTTCCCTCGGTACTTTGTTTTCTAGTTGGAATTGTTTGTGAATCTACATGGTTGGAAAATGCCTCAGACATACCAAAATCTTTCCTTGCAGACACACAAAAAGAAGCTGGTGTCAGAGGGGAATCCATATGCATTGTTTTTTTCCTAGACCAATTCATTGGGTGATGAAGATACAAGGGTCTCTGTTGCGTTTTTTACATTATGATTGTTTAAAAACAAAACAGGTTGTGTTCAGTTGCTGCTTCATTCCCGATGTTTCAATATTATGCTTTGAGGATTTAAATTGCGTGCAATTATTCATAAATCTCCCTGCAGTTTCAAGTAAAGAAGAAACACCCACTATCTCCTCTAGAGGGTGGTGCTTTTAGAGAAGTGCACGGCAGCTGGAGGCAGCCTGCATTATATTCTGAATACATCTACTAGCCATATATTCCTTAGCAGGTGGACAAAAGTGTTTGCCACTATTAACTGGGTGGCAAGCTGTCTCACTGCCTTTCCTTAAATGGCCATAACCCAATCTTTTCACTACAACTCATTTAGGAGGAGGAGGTGTGGCAGTTTATCCAGTAATGAGTCAACAAGTTTATTATACTCCCTACCTCCTGGGTGTTAATTAGTGTTTAATTCATCTTGTTGTGAGCTCATTGGGAAAAAGGTGCTATTTAAGGGCAAATAACATTCCTTCCCTTTGTCTCTCCCTGTTTTCATCTCTTCTCCTTGCTAGTTTTTCCCCCTTGCCATTTGCCCATTCTGCAAGCTCTCTAGTGTTTCAAAAACACAACTATGAAGACCTGATGGGGGGGGGAGGGCGTGATTTGATTTTGAACTCCTTTCTTAGAAAGCCTAAGCAAAAGATATTATAAAATCATCTGGGGCCTTTCGAATTATTGCTGGCTTCCAACACACTCCACAAGTCAGCAATTACAGTTTGAAATATTGAGTGGCACAAAAATTTATGGCTTGCTTCGGTGTTTTTCTTTTCCATTTTCTAACAAAGCAATATATGAAATAGATGGAGCTCTCATGGCAGGCAGAGAGTTAATGCAGCCCAATGTGGTTAAGAAGCAGGGGGTGTTCTGGGTCATTGTATGTTGCAAACCAGTGACTGCAATAAACTACTTAGTAGGCTATCCATTTGTTTTTTAACACCTTTGCCAGGACCAAATGCAGAAGGGGTGCAGCATGGGGATGTTGTTTATGGGAAGCTGTCAGAGGCCCTGGGGAATAACATTTTAGGCAGGAAAACCCATGACTTTTAAATCTTTGCAGTTAATCATTTTGGTTTGATGCAATGAGAGTGTTAGGTAAACACAGAGATAACAGACGGGACCCCATGGAATGCTGGGCTAAAACAGACTTTGATGAGCTAGGCATTTAGGCCCAGATCCTCATAGGCATTTAAGTTCCCAGTTTCCATTGATTTCAAGTCATTTCCATTAAATCAATGGAAGTTAGAAGCCTACATACATTTGATGAGGATTTGGGCCATACAGCCTCGTCCTGCCATGTACTGAGCACCCTCAGTTTGCATGCAGTCAAAGAACACTGTATATATCGCGGGGTTGATATTCCTAATGGTATTTTAAAACAGAGTAACCTGTGTCAAAGGTTCACACTCCCTAAGAGCTTCAGAATTAGCAAGGCAAGAACCACTATTAGAAATATCATTAGGTCTGGAGACTGTAGGAGCGCATGAGGAACAATAGCAGTGACCACAACAACATTCATAAGTTAGCAATCTTCCCTTTATTAAAAACCTGACTAGACAGATAATCAGTGCCACACTAATAGATACATAAATGAAGATGAAACAATACTATAAGATGTCCAGCATCAATGTTTTCATACTCAAGGGTACCATAGAAGTGGATGGATTTCGCAAGAGGTGGGTCATCTGTGGAGGGTCTCCTGATGGATTCTTCCTCCTTATTCATGCTGGGATTCACCTTTTATTCTGTATTACACTCACCACCATAACGCTTATGCATATGCATGAGGGTTCCAATCCCTTTTTACTTTATCTGGAATTCCATACCCCATAAATTCTTTTCATAGGCTACCCTCTTAGTTCCCCTCATTTTCATTACCATTTATGTAATAAATCTCCATGGTAACTTGCAGTCATTGCAGAATTTCCTGTGATGTTACAATCGGGCATCTTGAGGTACACGTGGCACACTTTCCTGAACATCACCCATCAACACATCTTTTACTATAATCTTGCAATTTTACAGGTACAGGCTTACCCCGGGTCAAAAAGTGATGTCATCTTTTTTCAGGCCTAAGGCCTGAAAAAGCTAAGCTGGAATTTGACAGGCCACTGGCCTGGAGGCCTTACTTTACAGGCTTACCTTACTTATATATATAGAGGATGTGGAAAAAGCTAATGTACTCAATGATTTTTTTGCCTCTGTCTTCACGCACAAGGTCAGCTCCCAGATTGCTGCACTGGGCAGTACAGCATGGAGAGAAGGTGACCAACCCTCTGTGGAGAAAGAAGTGGTTCAGGACTATTTAGAAAAACTGGACGTGCACAAGTCCATGGGGCCGGATGCGCTACATCCGAGGGTGCTAAAAGAGTTGGCAGGTGAGATTGCAGAGCCATTAGCCATTATTTTTGAAAACTCATGGCGATCGGGGGAGGTCCCAGATGACTGGAAAAAGGCTAATGTAGTGCCCATCTTTAAAAAAGGGAAGAAGGAGGATCCGGGGAACTACAGGCCAGTCAGCCTCACCTCAGTCCCTGGAAAAATCATGGAGCAGGTCCTCAAGGAATCAATTATGAAACATTTAGAGGAGAGGAAAGTGATCAGGAACAGTCAGCATGGATTCACGAAGGGGAAGTCGTGCCTGACTAACCTAATTGCCTTCTATGATGAGATAACTGGCTCTGTGGATGAGGGGAAAGCAGTGGATTTGTTATTTCTTGACTTTAGCAAAGCTTTTGATACGGTTTCCCACAGTATTCTAGCCACCAAGTTAAAGAAGTATGGGCTGGATGAATGGACTGTAAGGTGGATAGAAAGCTGGCTAGATCGTCGGGCTCAACGGGTAGTGATCAATGGCTCCATGTCTAGTTGGCAGCCGGTTTCAAGTGGAGTGCCCCAAGGGTCGGTCCTGGGGCCGGTTTTGTTTAATATCTTTATTAATGATCTGGAGGATGGTGTGGACTGCACTCTCAGCAAGTTTGCAGATGACACTAAACTAGGAGGCGTGGTAGATACACTAGAGGGTAGGGATCGGATACAGAGGGACCTAGACAAATTAGAGGATTGGGCAGAAAAAAACCTGATGAGGTTCAACAAGGACAAGTGCAGAGTCCTGCACTTAGGACGGAAGAATCCCATGCACTGCTACAGACTAGGGACCGAATGGCTAGGTAGCAGTTCTGCTGAAAAGGACCTAGGGGTCACAGTGGATGAGAAGCTGGATATGAGTCAACAGTGTGCTCTTGTTGCCAAGAAGGCTAACGGCATTTTGGGCTGTATAAGTAGGGGCATTGCCAGCAGATCGAGGAACGTGATCGTTCCCCTTTATTCGACATTGGTGAGGCCTCATCTGGAATACTGTGTCCAGTTTTGGGCCCCACACTACAAGAAGGATGTGGAAAAATTGGAAAGAGTCCAGCGGAGGGCAACAAAAATGATTAGGGGTCTGGAGCACATGACTTATGAGGAGAGGCTGAGAGAACTGGGATTGTTTAGTCTCCAGAAGAGAAGAATGAGGGGGGATTTGATAGCAGCCTTCAACTACCTGAAGGGGGGTTCCAAAGAGGATGGAGCTCGGCTGTTCTCAGTGGTGGCAGATGACAGAACAAGGAGCAATGGTCTCAAGTTGCAGTGGGGGAGGTCCAGGTTGGATATCAGGAAAAACTATTTCACTAGGAGGGTGGTGAAACACTGGAATGCGTTACCTAGGGAGGTGGTGGAGTCTCCTTCCTTGGAGGTTTTTAAGGCCCGGCTTGACAAAGCCCTGGCTGGGATGATTTAGCTGGGAATTGGTCCTGCTTTGAGCAGGGGGTTGGACTAGATGACCTCTTGAGGTCCCTTCCAACTCTGATATTCTATGATTCTATGATTCTATATACCTAACATGGTCTCACCAATAATATAGGCTCATCAATCCTATACCCCTATAATATTATTTTACATATTCTCACACTTCTACCTACAACTTCAATCTATTCCCCACACACTGATTACATATGAATTAAGCACAACAATAAATAACACAATTAAATAATTATATTAGGTGATTAACTACAATGCTGCAGGTTTTCAGCACTACATAGGGTGGGGCCTTTATATCCTGATCCATCAAGCTTAACTCATACAGGTAGTCCCATTGAAGCGAGGAAGGATTGCAAAGAACGGCCCTCAATCAGCTAAGAGGCACTGGGATGAAATGAGGCTGTTTTTTTGTTAGAGTCCTGAAATTGGGGGTTAGAGCCTATTCCACTGAAATTAATGGCAAAACTGACATTACCTTCCAGTGGTACTGGATTATCCTATTGGTAGGTTTGGGGTAGGAAACTAAGCTGTACTCCTTGTTCTCATGCTGCTAGTAGAAAAAATATTGAGTCACCCTTAGCATGAGGAATCACTTCTTTTTATGTCCTACTGTGAATTCTTCATATTGTGATTATTAATTATTATTATTTTTATTTTGGGGCAGGGGAAATGAAAGATTTGAAATTTCTCATCCCTGAATTTTGTTCAAATCAAGCACAGGAAAATGTGAAGCTGAGAACAGTCTCCTACATGGGTAATGCAGAGTCTGCAGCTCTCACGCCCTCTGCTACTGGTTTCGTTATAATTTGTTATGTATCATAGCTGCTTTACAGACAGGACAATGAGGTCCGGACCGTAAAAAGCTAAACTGAATCTGTAACAGTCAGGAGAAGAAAAATGCTCAGATCTCAGCTAACTCTAGTTAGAATAGGTCATTATGGTGATTGATTTTCTTGCATTCTTCTGGATTTTACTGAATTATATCACACCAAGTTTAGAGGCACCCTTTTTTAATAGCCAGGTGGGATGCCAGCACCCTGCACAATTTCTTTGTTTTGTAAAATTACTTTAAAGAAGGGATATTTTGAGTAGACAATGATCAAGGGATCAATCAGACACCCCATACTGTTCCCATTGAAGGCAATGGCAAAACTTTCACTGATTCCGGTACAAACTTGAGTAGGCTCGATCTCTGTGCAGGCAGTGGTGCCTAGTGGCCAGAGCACTGAACTGGGCCTCGGCAGACCTGTGTTCTGTTTCTGACTCTGACACTGGCCTGTTGCATGACGTTGAGCAAGTCATTTTCCTCACCTTGTGCCTCAGGTTCCCCAATTGTACAAAAGGGATAATGACACAGGTATCCTTTATGAAGCACTTTGAGAACCGTAGAGGAAAAGTGCTATCTTATAATATACCAAAATTTTAATTACACTTCAGAACTTCCGTTGTTTTGCCACTCCAGTCTTTAATGGAAGCTCCAGTTTTTAGGCCCTTAGATATCCACGTGGTCTATATTGTATATAACAGCTAGACTGATGTACCAAATGCCCTTAATTCCTACAAAATCCAGCTCCCAGCTTTGCCTTTGCTGGGAGCAGAGTCAGGGCCAACATCTTTAACTCTTAGAAAAAGTAAGAATGCTCTGATGCCATATGACACTGTGTGAATACAAAGTTTTCAAAGCAAAACAATGTACGTCTGCAAAAGTACTACAAGCCCTGCTTAGTGGTTAGCTTTACCAAGGTGAGTATAAAAACAACAAGGAGTCTGGTGGCACCTTAAAGACTAACAGATTTATTTGGGCATAAGCTTTCGTGGGTAAAAACCTCACTTCTTCAGATGCAAGGTGAGTATATTTCTAATGTAACCTAACTGATTGAAACCTTTATCAGCTGCTTAAAAGAAGAACCTCTGTGCTCAGAGAGTAATCCAGAATTATTCCCCTGCGGCTGTTTGTTTGTTTTCATCCTTTTGCTAGGCTTTCCCACTCCAAACACTGAAATCAATGGGAAAGGTCCACACCTGATGGCACTGAAATCACCGGCAGAGTTGCTACCAACTTCAGTGAGGGCAGGGTTGGGCCATTAGCATGGTCCAGCATGAGCAAGAATGTGCAGGATTGGGCCCTTAAATTTGATTGGCCCTCCTTTCTGACAAGCATTTTTATGGAATAAATATAAATCTTTACTTCTTCCGCAGCCTGATGTTTTAAAATTTACAGTGTTGTTGTAGCCATGTTGATCCCAGGATATGAACTAGACTCTCCTATTTTACAATCAGTTACATTGGTTTGTCAAGTGTTCAGTTTCACCGTCGATCATACACAGAAAAAGCACTTTAATTAAAACAATGCTTCATTTTTCCTATAAACAACCATCAAATCCAAGTTAACCTTTGGTTAGCATCATTCTCGTTTAGCCCTGTAAATGAGAAATTGACTTCTCCTGGCAGCTTCAGAATGATTGAATTAAGATCTCTAACATCTGAAAGGTATTAGGGAACTCTTTTCCTATAGCAGCCCAATATCTTTGGTCTTGTTATATGCCACTAAGGCAACTGTGGGTATAGATAAGCCCTTATCTAAAGGATATGACACTTAGCGTTACAGTCCACACACTTATTTAACAATTGCTACTGAGTTTATTGCACCCCATTATGCTCAGCACAATCATGATTATCTCTAACTAGGGAGCAAGCCAGGCCTGAGAAGACACCAATATGTTGGTTTTAGTGTAAGACAGGGTCTCTTGTTATAAACAAGTACTTCAGCAGTTAGCAGCGAGCTGATAGTAGAAGGGGCTTTGCCACATCAATTTAAACTAGTGGCAGACTGAAGCACTTTTTATGGTCTCAAAGTGTGTGATAGGAATTAAATGCATAATGCAGGTTGACAAGGAGCCATTAGGCTGTAACTAAGGTTTATCCACATTTAGGATGGAGAGCTGACCCTCACTCTTTTTAAACCCATGATGTGACTAATCACAAGAAGAAAACTGATATGGATAAAAATAATCCTCCTTAAATAACTTTCTTTGTGTTGCAGAAACAAAAGCATAAAATCACAGCTAGGAAAAAAAATATCCTGAAGTAATTTTCTTCTGAGCTCCACGATACCAATGCAGGGCTAATGCCTCCTTAAAGGAGTGGTGGGGGTATATTTAGAGAAGATGAGAGGACAAGAGGAAAGAATGTATTTTTTTTTTCTTCTCTCTAAATCTTCCTCCAGGAAAGCCTAGAAATGTATCTAATCACTAAAATAATTTACTGAGTCACAATGTTTTGTTCAACTCTTTATTATTTTATTTTATTTTTAAGTATGGAAAGCAGGCAGAAAAAACACCCTAAATATCCATTTATGGAAGCATGTGGAAAGAACAGCACAACCGTGTAATGTACAAAATAAATAGAATGAAGAGGGGCAAAATAAACATCAGCACCCTATGCACAGCCGATAGGAAGCAGTATTAATACCATCAGAAGTAAAATACAACAACCTGTTACTCTAAGGAATTAGGATACAATTGTGCTCAATTGCATATTCACAAATATTGACATTTTGTTCATGTCATGTCAATCTTACTATTGAATTACTGCAAATCACTGACTTACCTACAAGCAATTATTGATGGGAAGAGGAAGTATTTTAACTTCCAAATAAATTTGAACGAAATATTTCAGTTAGGCAAATTCTTCTAAGTGCTGTTGCCACTTTTCCTATTGAAATAAATGCAGAATTTGGGGGTTTCTTTTACTTTTGCATCTCAGCAAGGCATTGTTGTCTTTAATATGCACGATCTGATAGGCAGAACACTTTTTTCTTTTACTTTCCCATTTAGACAGTAGCAACAAAAACAAGGGAAAGGAAATTTTTATTTGCAAGCCAGAAATGTATTAATCACGCGCTATAAACATAAACTAATTGAGTCTGCTCCCTCTCTACCGACTTCGTTGAGTAAAGTCGTTTAATAAATGCCCTGTACAAGTGATACACATACTTATTAAATAAATGAAACCAAGCCTACGGGAATATAATTGCTACCCTTTAAATGTGCCCTTTCCTATCATACAAGTCATTAGGATCATTAATTTTTGACTGGGAACATCATGTTATATATGAACCATTCTGCTAAAGCACACAGAAAATCCATTCCCGTTGTAATATGTCCCCTTTGTTCAGAAAGATGACTGAGTTATTATATAGTTCAAGTGGCAAGAATGAAAGAGGAAAAGAATATAACACAGATGGGATTGTAGGGTGCGTGTTAGTTACAATGGTAATTGAATGATTTAATTCTTTTTAAAGCTAGTTTACTATCAAATTGAAGGATAGAAAAAATCCTACTCGGACAAATATATAATGAGCCCCTTATATCCAGCATTTAAAACTCTCCAGGCGTTATTAACTCAGTGCAGTTTCTTGCCTTTGCTTCTTGATTTGTTTCTTATAAGTTTGTGTGTGTGCTCATTTTATTAGGTTAATAAAACCAGCTTTTCCAACTTTTGGGTGCCTCCGGGGTACCGTGAGCTCGGATGTCAAATGGCTAATGACGGGACTTCAGAGGTCTCCGAAGTGTCCGTAGCAGCGGTGTGTAGTGTCTCAGAAAGGTACACCCCACTTTGGCTACAATTTGTTTTGTCTGTTGGTTTGCCGGGTCCTCCGACCAGATCTGTTGTAATTTACAATTGCATTTACTGCGGATTTTACATGGCGCTTAAAGCACCACCATCTCTTTCTCTCTCGGAGGTGCTGTAATAGAATACAATAAAATCATATAAAATAAAATAAAAATGTGTTAACGCCAGCATTTTCGGGCATTCCTCTGAAAGGGTTGTGGGAACAGTTCAGGAATAAGCATATCATACATTAAAGGAGGAATGTACCGAATGGAGATCAAGGGGGTAATATGACCTGGGAATAAAAATCCTTAACTGAGGAAATATTCTGCTATTTAAAGATCTTGTTTGAAAAAAAAAACCCTGCTTTTTTGGGTTGTTTTTATTCCAGTGTATTTTTGGCTAAATAAATATTTCTTTGTGGAGTTTCAGGTTCGCTGTGGTGCAAGAAAGGTGACAGTGAAGAATGGCTGTAGTCTGTGGTAGGTCTGACTGGTATATGAAGAGAATTTGCCCTGGATGTATATAGAATATACCCAGTCCCTGTGGGCATTCTCCCCTTCCAAATATTTTTGATCTGATCAGCTCTTCACTGATCTCACAGGTTGGGCTTATTCTGGTTAATCGGAAAACAACAACAACAACCACCACCAACCAGCCCACCACATTTTGTAATATAAATAGTTTGAGACGCACTACAAGGGACCAGACCCTGCTCCATTTCATGCCAATTGCAAAGCGCCCTTTGACTTCAAGGGGAGCAACATTAAGTCCCGGGTAGAGGATGGCAGACGAGAGTTTTATTCTCAGACAAATGAATCAGCCGTTCTCAGAGTTTTTTCCCCCCTTCCAGAAATAATTGCTTGAACAGAGCTCAGTTAAGATAGTTTAACGGCAACCCCTTTGCACTCGATTTCTATAGTAAATTACTTTGCATTTCCAATTGGCACCGCTGGTTTTGGTTGGGGTTTCCCCCTCCCCCCCGAGACATAACACTTTCAATAAGAAGCTATTGTTTAAATATCCCAGTGTCTGCTATCAAACCTTATCGTCAGCTAGCTCTGCCATGTGTTAGGGGCGCTACACAGCTGCCAGATTAAAGAGCTCATCCTACAAAGTTCGCCCGAGTTTGGGAATGATTTCTTCTGATCTGTGGCCCCCAAAATCGGACTTGTGAACTCCCACATAGAGGAAGCATATTAATGGTGAACGCTCCCGTCCCTCCCTTACGCTGTAGAAAGGCTGGGAGGCTTTTGAGGTCAAGAGGGATCTAATGTAGACTGGGAATGGCAGAACGTTCCATTCGGATCTGTTGTCACCTTTAAAACAAAAGGTCTGTTATGAGACCCATTGATCACCGGCAGTAAAAGCTTTCCTAAGGCACAGATCGCTATATGAGGTTATAACAGCAGTGTTAATCTTCTATTCACTGTTTATAGAGCCAGCTCATCCATGGGGTGGGTGGAACTCAGCCAACTTGCAAACGAACATTCTTTATTATATGTATCAAGTTGTGTTGCTTTTAGCCGTAAGCTCTCAGGGTCACATAGTCCTTGCTTATCTGCAGGCGAGCAGACCAGTGGACAGAGTGCGTTGCACACTGTCACGCTGCTGTTTTGCAGCTCGTGTTAGCCTAGGCAGTGCATAGCAAGATTGCACAGAAGAACTAGGGTGGTATTGTCAGGCTGCATCGAGTAACTGCTTGAATGTTAGGAAGTCAGAGAGAGAGGGACAGTTAACCCTCTATTTTCAAAGGTCTGTGCTGAAATACAGCTTGGTTGCATTTGAGTGTCATTTATCAATACCTCTCAGCTTTCCAAAACATTCGCTTTGAGGTTCCCAATAGAAAGAGGGGGTTTGAGGGCATATTGTCTGATCCATCGTATTTAAGCATCGATGTATTTATCTATCCGTAAAGCAAACATCATCTTTAAAGCCTCCTGTTAGGTATTTCGTTATTTTGCACAATACGAACATTTTTTTTTTTTGATTAGCAAAAGTCCCCTAGAAAAATGAATAGATTCCACTCTGCATATGCGTCACGCTTTCCAGTCGTGGATAGTATCAGGGGGTAGCCGTGTTAGTCTGTATCTACAAAAACAACAAGGAGTCTGGTGGCACCTTAAAGACTAACAGATTTATTTGGGCATAAGCTTTCGTGAGTAAAAACCTCACTTCTTCGGATGCATAGAGTGCATCGTGAATAGAAACTTCTTGGCTGTGGAATTATTAGCACTGTCCATGTAGCTAATGCTTTTATTTTCAATCATAAAAAGGCATCAGCAGTTCGAAATATGAGTCTGAAACAGGAACAAAAATTAAAAAAAGGGAGGGGGACATCTTTGTGAGGAACCTGTAGAAAGATCAGGCAAGTCGTCACTGCTTCAGTCAGGAGTTGTGTGAATTGAAATGCATCTTTTAATGGAACAACCGCAGAAACTCTGTTTCATTCTCCATCTTGTTTACTCCAGCTCACCGTGAATGAAAAATAGCCCCTTGGAATGGAGTTTCACTCATTGCACGTGTTAGAAGCTACGTTTTAACTGGGTTGGGGCGGGGGGGAAGGGGAATTCTTTTGATCTCGGTATTTTTTCTTTACAAAGCAGTTGACAATCTGGGCTTGTTTCGACCCAGGCCAGCTCCCATGTGTCACTGCACTTTTGCTTTCTTTGTGTGTGTTTGTAAATTAAAAATCAACAAACAACAATTTGTCTTTGGTGACCCAGCGCATTCATTCTAGGCGTGTTCTCCCAGTTGGTAATGCACAAATTCTTCACTTGAACTCCAGGCAGAAGCTGTAAAGTCAGTTGCTTTTTATAACCTAAGGCCAAATTCTTCTATCACTTCTGCTGGAGTAAATCCAGAGCAACTCCTAAAAACGGTGGAATTGCTCTGGATTTACTTCGGTCTCAGGGACCACATGAACATTAGACTTTATGTTTTATCGCTCTCATTCTTTTACTCTGCCCTCCCCGACAGACACAATGAAATTTACAACCGATTATGGGACACCACACTTGGAAGAAAACCATTTATAAACACACGCTAATCAAGGACTTTAGCATTCTGTATCGCCATTCCGGTGGAGATGAGTTTACCTCTTAAAATATCGATCGAGAAACGTTTTAGTAACAAACGAGGAAGATTTTGTGGTCAAGTGAACACGTAGTTTGCAGGTTTGGACCGAACCAAGCCGAATCGCTGTTGTGTTTAGCAAAGCGAGTTAAGTTGTAGGCTCCTACGAGCTGTGTGAACACTTCTGCACGTTTGTAAAACGTTTTGTTTCATATTACGACCTTAGGCCAGCCGCCAGAGAGAAGAAAGTCCTGCAACCTCCGATGTCTCCCTCCCCCGCCGCCCCAAAAAATATCTAAATGCACGATCTTTGTGAAATTGTTGTATTTCCTCGATTGATTGTTTAGTTAGCGATTTTGCCAACTTCCTGATGGTTCATTTCTGATTCTGCAAAAGAACTGCATTTCCTTTTTGACTTGCCTTAGGGAGAGGGAGACCAGCGGAGGCTGGGGGCTGTTGGATTCATCAATCTGTACGTACTACATCTTTCTCTTGCCTCTGCACTTTCAGCCCTTTTCTAACCCTCCTCCCTCTTCCTTTCCAAGCCTGGAGTTTGCCCATTCAGCCAGGGACATTCTAAAATCTCCCACCCCACATCCCAGTGTGTTGTATTGCAGAAATCCTAGCAAAACTGCCTGTCCCTAAGAAAAAAAACTTGGACAAATGCATGACTGGAAACAAATTATTTGATGCAATGCATTGGCTTTCCCTAATCAGGTTTTGTCAGAACTGTGGAGGCTTATTTTATACAATATTAGAAATTATTTTGTAAACAATCAATTTGCTGTCTTTTACTCCACACTAACATCCTACCTCTTCAGATTTATTAAAGATAGAACAAAAGCTCAGAATATAGGTACAAAAATAAAATATATTCCCCCCCACCGCTTTTGGGGGACAAGTTTCTGGAGAATATTAGAGAATTCCACAAAGATATTTTACATTATTTGCTGGATCTAGATGTAAATATTTTATTATTCCCTTTTATGTACGTATTTATTTATTTTAAATTTGTTTTTTTTTTTATAATTATATACTTGGTATTTGATATCTTAATATTTTTTAATTCACGCAAAAATGGAGGGGTTAAACAAATCTTGGAATAATCATAGCAAAATTTAAAGAATGGTTATGGATTTTTCTTCAATCTCTGTTGTGCAGGATAGTGTTCATAATTTAAATCAACAATGAGTTCTAACATGTCTGCAGCAGGTCAGAGTTTGACAAAGACGACGGGCCTGATCCAAAGTCCACTGAAATCAAGGGGAGCTTTGCATCAGGTCCTAACGGAATAAATTGGAGGAAAATATTAGACTCTTGGAAAATATCTGTGACTCGCAGAGAATAGTGCTTTGTTTAGTTGTATCTGGGACAGAGTAGAGCAAATTTAAGCTGGTTAGTATTTGTATAGCTGAAATAATTTGAAGGTCATTAGGAATTTAAAGTCACTATGAGTAAAATTCTGGCTCCATTTAATTAATTGCAAAATAGGGCCCGGATTTCACCCTAACACTCACTGTAGGTCAAATTCTATTTGTCACCCTGAGGTAAATCCAGAATAACTTCATTGCAGTCAGTGGAGTTACTATGCTGGTGTAACTGACAGCAGAATTTGGTTGGGTGTGAGTCAGTACATGTCAGCGTCCATGCATGCTTGTGAGTGTGGATGTGTGTGTGTGCATGCCTATAAATATGTATGTACGGGCACATGCGTATCTGGGAAGATGAATGTGTTTATGTGCAGTTCTTCATGAAAGTCTTTGTCTCCATCTATGAATATGTATGTGTGTGTACATGCATGTCAGGGAGTGTGATTGGATGTGTGCATGCTATGAGCATGTATGTGCTTGCACATGTGTGCCTAGGAGGATGATTGCATATGTGTGCATGCATATCTGTGATTATGCATGTGTATGAGCTTGTATATTCATTAATTTGTGTATCTCCTGTTATTGAAGTTACTTGTCTAATATGAAATATGGGAACTTTTACTAGAGAGATAAATATTAGTAGACATGCGTTTAGTATAAAACAATCGTAAAAAACATGCTCACATTTCTGAGTGAATATATGTGACAGGGATGGGGTGGAACAATAATACGCTTTTAAAGTGTGATATACAGCAAAGAAACCAAAATATTTGTGAAGCCTTTGCTACAGTATTTTGTTATTCTTCCGTTTAAACTCTTGCTTTGTAAATCTGGTTTAAAGCTTTTAAATCTGGGCACAGATTCTTATCAGGAAAAAGTTCTGCTTTGCTGGTTCTGAGGTCCCTGCGCTGTCCATTAGATGGCATTGCTACTTTTTGCAGTAATGGCTGGGGGGGAAGTTATAGTACACTTTCTCAGTTAGTGATCAAGTTATACTGTAGGGGCTTTTATTTGCATTGCAATTGACAGCATATTTATCTTTTCAGCACCTATTATGTACTTAAAATACAATTTGCTTTATTAACAGATGGTTTAATATTTGTATCAACTGTCTCTGTATTGAAAAAGAGTATCAATAGCCTCTATCCTTAATTAGCTTATAACAGCACATAAAATATGGACTTGCCATAGAATGAAAATAATGATGAAATAATATCACTGCTGACTATATACTAATAAAACATGATATATCAATAAAACATAATATAATATAATACATAATATGCCCTTATACAATATAAAGACTTTCCTATTTTCCAAAGTTTGGGGCACATTTTACTATTTCTAAGATAATTCTGTCCGATTCTTGTGAGATATTCAGACTGTTTTGACATGTAAGTGCCATATAAATACAAACTGTGTATTATATTATATCATCCAGTATGGTTAAAAAATATAAGATCACTATGAAAAACATATACTTTAAAGTTTAAATATCAACATGTAGAAATATGCAAATAAGTTTGGGTTTGAAAAGGTTGCAAATGTAATTTTAAATATTAAAAAAATAAGAATTAAGTATAAATCCATTAGGAAGGAGACATTTTCTGTTCACATCAGTATTTTCTCCTTGGGAATGTTAATATATCTTGTAGGCTATCCAGTTTTGTAGTTTTAAATATCCTTAACTTGAATAGAGTTCTAACTTTTTTGTTTCCAAGGCAGGAGTCCATATTAATAATAAAAATAGAGAGCCTCATTCTGATTTTATTTACACTGGTGAAATTCCATTGACTGGCATGCAGTCAAGGAGCCACAAACTTTTTTATGTTATTTTATTTTATTTGAAGGACATGCTTCACCTTTAAACTTGGGAAAACACTTCAGAAGAAACCCAAATGTATATTTTAATCTCACCAAAATCACTTGAAGGGATTTTCTCTAGCACTGATTCAGAAAAAATATGCATTCACCCTGAAAGACTGAGCGGTACACTTTGACAAACTAATAAGCTGGAAACAATATCAGAAATGTTACATTTCACCAGATATGGTAAAATGCTTACTTTTGCCGAGGGCTGAAAATCCTGAAAAGCAGCATTTCAATGCTAAAAAATAAATTCCTTTCCAAAAAAGCGATTCTGACTTTAGGATATGAAACCGGCTTGTAATCTAGTTCATATATCACGTTTACTGTATTTAATTCACCTTAGTTGCATCAACTGAACTTCTGGTAGAATTAGGAAGGCTGATTTATTATGAGCTCCTTTATTGATTTCTTATGTTTCTTACATGATTATATATTTAGGATATTTTGACAGTGGAAAATTAGCAAAAGCTATCTTTAAATTGTGTGGCGTACAACAGCAAAATCATGTTGTAACGCCGGAGCCAGTGAAAATGAATATAGTCTCCATTCCCTTATTTTTGATCTTTAAACTCTAAGAACTATTATTTTCAACATTCATGTCCACAGTTACATTTTAATATTAAGCTAAGGAGTCATTGCACTACAAATATTTGAAATATCTCTGGCAAATGAAAATGTATATAAAAATAAGTTTAGCTTTAGTTCTATGAACCTAGTGCATGTCGGATATTCCTAATTCAGTTTTACCCTATTAACGTACATTATGATCAGTTAAAGAAAAGTAACTTTTACTCCTTTTGGGTTGCAGAGGAATCTATAATATCACCAGATTTATTTCAGAATATCATGTTGTGATGTTTAAACTGTAGAGGTTCAAACCAAGAATGTTCTCATGTCAGTTTCAGAGTGAAAAGCAAAAGCTTGATGCCAAGAGA
This sequence comes from Trachemys scripta elegans, assembly GCF_013100865.1. Taxonomy (NCBI): domain Eukaryota; kingdom Metazoa; phylum Chordata; order Testudines; family Emydidae; genus Trachemys; species Trachemys scripta. The sequence goes on along the minus strand of NC_048310.1, from coordinate 8,923,268 downwards.
GAACCACAGTCAGACAAAACTATATAAGAAAAATAAAACAAGCAAACATTGATCTCCAAAATGGAGCATTTAAAGTGCCAGGAGAGCCACATAAGTGCCTAATTCTGTCACATCAAACACGTTAGTTGAGTTCAGCACAAAGGGATGGGCAAATTAGATTGCAGATAATAGAAGTTTTGTGTAACCGTTTTCTTTTTTTAAAGCTAGATTTAATCATCTTGTCTTTTTTCAAAAAATACTTTATCATTCATCAGAAAACACGTTTATCAGGCAGGAGTATTATTGTAGTGGTTATTTTACAGTCAGAATAATTAAAAACAACAACAAAACCAGGATTTCATTTTTTGTGTCGAGGAATATCACAAATGGGAAGAAACTGTAGAGCAGACCCTCAAAAATAGGTGTAGTTCCATGGGAGTCAACGAAGATGTGGCCACACATATATTTTTCCTGGCTGGAAGAAAACTGATATCAAAGTCAACAACATTGGATCTCACCCTCAGAGAACATAACCTGCCCACTAAGCTGAATTTTGCCCACATCAGGAATTCAGAATCAGATCCATCGCAGGATTTTCCAAGGATTTGGAAAAGGGACCACGGTAGCCTACAAAAGCACTATCTTAAAATACATCCTTCAGGTATCAGTAAATTATACTCTATAGCATCTGATATATGTAGTTCAAAGAAAATTAGCAACTGAAGAAAGATGCTCTTAGAAGATGCAGCCATAAATCATTTCCATTTTGATGTGAATTATAGCTTTTGTTCAGTGCCTAGCACAATGAAGGCTTGATTTTGATTGCAGTCTATGATGATAATAATAATAATTAATAGTTAATACTCTACCCTAATAAATATGTACACATGAGCTTTCTAAGTGGTCAGAGCATCTTCTTTATTTATGCATCATAATTTTTTTATCCAATACTGTGCTACTTAATGTATGCAACAGTCTGGAAATTGTTTAGTTTTACATCCCTTACAGAGAGAACCAATTGGGCCTCATTTCATTATAGGACCACACTTACAACACTTCTAGGGGTAAAGGTTTGTAGAGTGGGGCCTTTAAGATGCAACTGTTGGTCTGAGGCAGTAATGAGAGTCTAAATAAATGCTCATAAATACAAGAAAAAATTCTCCACAGCCAGACTAGAGCAGAAAAAAATAATAAAGGGCCAAACTCTGCCATAAGTCACACTTCTGTAAGTCTGGAGTAACTGCCCAGAGGTCAGTTTTAATCACAATGCTAGGAGGGTGGCAATATTCTTAGACTCTGGTCTTGTAAGGGCATATGTATGGGTAGAACTACATGCCTGTGTGGGATGCCACTGAAGTCAATGGGATTCTGCCCACATTCATGCTGTTGCAGGATCAGGCCCTTAACATTGGTTACATTATGATCATTAACATTTCATTTGGCTGTTTTGTTGTCACATCCCCCTTTAGAGGATAATGTTGTCTAAAAGGGGTATCATCAAAACACCTGAAATGAACTGATGATAATGGTTAACAACATACCTGAAAGTGTTACCAACCTTAGTCAGTATCAATCATAATGCTGCCAAAGTACAACTTCTGTCAAATGCAAAAATAGCAGGGATCCTGTATGTAGCCAACATGAATTTAGAAAGAAGATAGTAGCTGGGAATGAAAGTGAAAAATATTTTAGCTCGCAGTTAAAAAAAAAAGGAGTGTAAAAAGTAGATATTATGTTTATTCAGAGTTGAGTTTGACTGAGGTTTGTTATAAAAATATTGTAGTGATTTTTTGAGAAACATTTTTGTTTGGATAGATTAGCTGTACATGAAAGCACTTGAGCTTTTGAATCCTTTATGTAATATGGTAATGTTCATTTCTGGCATCAAAAGCTGCTTTTAATGTGAGCAGTGGGAAATCTTCAGTGCCAGTCAGATAAAATCTCACTGCACTTTAGCACCGTGATGACCATGTATCAGAGTGTGTCATTGTTTCCCCCCGTGTTGACGAACATGTGCTGTATGCAAAAGCTTCTATACTCCAGTGCTACTCAGACTGGCTCGTGAAGCTCAAGTGTCCCTTTAATGTGTCTCTCGGGGCTCTTTGCAGCACATGACATTAAAACACGGTGTGATTTAATAATTAATCACCCTACATGATTAACCAATCAGGATGCTTTTACTATCCAATTGATCAACAGTAGTTGATAAAATAATAATGCTTGGTCAGTCATTTTACTGTAATATATATGACAGGGGAAATATTTGGGTTTTTATATATATATGTCATACTGTTTAAATATGAATATATTTACTAGAGAAAATGAAACAATGAATTCACACTACTGTGGCTCTTTTGGATAATTTTAATTTGGCTCCTTAACCACTGATGTCTGAGTATCACTGCTCCATGGCAACCGTTTCACTGTCCCTATACTGTACACTGTTCCCTGTGAATGAACCATTTCTGGTAAAGACATTATTACCGCACTGGTCAGTTGCAAGATCTGGTGGTACAGAGACAAAAAAAAACCCCAAAACCTAGTAGTAACCGCTGTAGGGCAGTAGTAGAAAAGACCCACTTTACTTCTAGGATACAAGCCCCTCAAGCCCTATTTAGAAGTGAGTAGCTTGGGGCATATCAGAATGCTACAGTCCCTTTCCTCCTTACCTCCATCTACACTGACATCTCGCCAGGCCCCAATTCAGCAAAGCATTTAATCTTGCATTTTATGTTAAGTATGTGAGTTGTTACACTGAAGCGAGGCACTTGGGATTGTCCTTCTAAATCGACTCTGGTCTCCTTTTTGCAGGCTGAAACTGCCTTGGATGCAGATGTGCTGATTCGGCTATTCGCTCTGTCCTCTATGTATTCAGTCTCAGGGAGGCAAATACAGCTTGCGGTTAGATAACATGCTCTTCAAAAACATGAACAGATTATACCCGATAGTTAGACTCTGTCATTCTGTATCGGTTAAAAAATTAGAGCCAGCTCCTCAACTGGTGTAAGTTGTCACGGCTCATTCTAGTTACAATTTATGCCAGCTGAGGATCTGGCCTTTAGTGTCTTATTTTCCAGTTCAAGGTTAAATCATCTAACAGAAAACAACAAAACAGTGAAAACAAACAAGGGTTCTCTTAATTGTATATTACATCAGACAAATTCAGACCATCATCTTTGTGTCTCTAACCCCAAAGAAAGCCCCACTGTTGACCCCTGAGACTGGACACTGTTGGGCTTGTTTAGTGCTACTCACATGAAGAAGACATTACAGAGCTCTTTTCAGCCCTAACTCCAGTGCTCTTGATTCTGAGGTTCTTACCCACGAAAGCTTATGCTCCCAATACTTCTGTTAGTCTTAAAGGTGCCACAGGACCCTCTGTTGCTTTTTACTTGATTCTGAAGTATCCTTTGTAATAACCTTGCAGAGAAACAATTCTCCCCTGACCCATCCACACGCTAAAAGGATGGCGCTCTATATCAACTGTTTTTTCTGAATTGTCAGTGAAATTTCCATTCGGTCTGTGATTGAGCTCAGGTTTTGCTTGGTAACTATTTATGCCTTGTAAAGTATTTTTATATAACCTGTAATATTTCTGGTCTGTTTAAAATCCTTTGCAAAAGTTATGTTCTTATGTTTGTCATTTCGCAGTGTTTTTGTTTAAGTGCGTACACTGATGCTCTGCCAACACTGTGAATGTTTCTGAAAGACGAATGTCCGATTAAGTAGCTCGCTGCTCTTTTGAGGTCATCCACTAATTTAGCATTTAAAACAAAAAAAGGCTATTAGAGTTAACCTTGTCTCACAGCAAATTCCAGGAATTTGGGTAATTAAATTCTGCTTACTTACATTCCCCTGAAACTTCCATTGAATAAGATATTCTTCTTCAATGCCTGTACTAAACTGGTGTGTAAGTTTTGGTGTGTGCTGTTAAATAGATGGTACATGCCACACCAGAGATAGCTGCATTGCACAGACGCGTGTGTGAGAATATATACATACATGCACACACACACATATATGTATAGTTATGTCCCTTGGAATTCTTTCTTCTGTGGCATCATAGGTATGCATGGCACCTCTTTAAAGAAAAAAATGTATTGATGTATTTTTTTTTAAAAAACCCTTCAGTCTTAAGATTCAACATTCAATATTGCAGAGCTCAATTTATAGGAATCATAAAAAAAGTGAGATTACCGTTCCATCAATTTTCCTCTCTATTCTACTGCCTATCCTCCTAATTTGTGTGAGACATAAGTAACCCTAGGTCTAAAAGGAATGTATGTTTCTCATAAGAGAACAGAAGGGGATGACTATGTCTTTGGCTCTATAGCAGGTGGGAACTGAGGGAGATTTTAGGTAAAAACTGTACAGTGAAGGCAGAATAGCTTTAGAGAGAACTTCCTTATTCTCATAAAGTTCCTTGTTCAGTGTTAGAAGAAAGAGCCTCTGATTCTCCATGGCTATTACATGGTAGTAGTTAAAGGATAGGACTGAGTAATTGGTGGACACAAAGCTCATATCAGTTTTGGGTGGCAGTTCTGATGGGATGGAGATTGTGTATATAAGTCCCATACAGATATAATCATTGTGATTAACATAATCAACATCAAAACTAAAGTCCTTATTTAGTAATCCTTTAATCTGAGGCCCGCCGCAAGATCTATGCTTCTCCATAGTCCAACTGACATGGAACATTACAGAACTTTCTCCTTCTGCTATCCTGACTGGAGCCTTCTCTTTCCAATTAGATTCAACCAGGGCCAGGACTTTTTCACAACCCCCACCTCCTGCCTTCCACCTCAGTCATCTTCTGAGCCCCTCTGTTGAGTGGATTTTTAAGGGAGCCAATACCACCTTCTTGTAATGCTGTGTGTCTACTCGTTAGATGGGCAATATCCTAGACAGGCATTCCAAATTGGAGTCAGGACACCTGAGTTCTTAGACTTCCGTGGGCAAGTCACTTAAGCTCTGCCTTGGTTTTCCAGTCTATAAACTGAGGAAGACTGGCTAATAATAGCTGCTAACTCAGGGGACTGTGAGATTAAAGAAATTAATCCTTTTCTCTGGTTTTAGGACCCTAATTGTTTCTGACAGGCTTTAGGGCTCTAATCCCTTCCTCATGGTTTAGAGTGCACCATTTCAGAGTGGTCGGCTCTCCTACTTCTAAAGCACGTTTGTCATCCAGCATTTGAATTTCTGGGTTACTTGTGCTGCATTATTCCTTTTTCATAGGCAGACAGACAGCCTGATAGATAGGACCATTGGTCCAGTGTCTTTGCCCCAGCTGAGGTCAATCTAGGCGGCTTCAGAGGAGAGGCATAATCCCCCTAATGAAACATTTTCAATGCTGAACATGGGGGTAACATACCTTCCTGACCCCAGCAGTGCTCAGATTGTGTCTTGAAGCATGACATTTAAATTCAACTCACATTAGCTGGCATACTTACAGTTGTTACCAACAGTCAACTGATCAGCTTTTAAGAAACCTTCACCATATCGTTTGACTCTGAGAACCACTGCGATGAATTTTAGCCTACTCCACTCAAAACTCCTGAAGTTCAAAGATGGGCTTTGGTGCATATTATGGGATACGACTGGATGTCGAATTTAACAGACCATATGTACTGTGCAGGTGGATTGGGTATATGGAAAGGTCACACCTACAGGCTTCTTAGGTCTCTGGTGTGAAAGATAAAGCCATCTGGTCACCATTTGACAGCTTCAATTGTAATTACACCATTTGGCCTATGAATTGCTGTGAGCTGCTGTTTTGAACTACTAAAGGGCTATGGTTCAGCCATGCTAGCGCCCTGCTAGAAATCAAGTCATTACCCAGAAGCTGAGTTTCTGGGCTGCAACTAGTTTCATTTCTTTGGCCTTATTTTTACCTTTTGGATTTATCTCTGTGGATCTTTGTGAGGATTGTGAACTTGGCAGTACCTGTTTAACATAAATAACCACAACATTACCGATGACACCTGTTCCTCCCATCACACTGCACGGGAGACGAGCAAGGGCATTTCCAGTGAAATTCCACCAATGCAATATGGAAGTGTTTAAAGGAAGACCTGCACCTTTCAGGCTAGCAGAGATCTGAACCTTTAAATTACAGCCATTCCCAGCCGGAGGATAAGTAAATAAACAATTCACAGCTGCATGGACTAAACACAGAAACACATCTATCTCTTCCAGCCATGATTGCTGAACAAGTAATTAAGTGCGAAACGTGAGCCCTCAATGTCAGTCTGAGACGATAAAGGTCTCCAGTTGTAAATTAACTGAACTCCAGAGAGCCCTCCGGATTAACCCTTGAAGCACCCTTAGGTGAGACAAGAGAGAGTTTATACACTGAGGCGTTAGCCTTGCATACATCCAACAGCATTTGCATGTAATTAAATTGCACCCTGGAGGTACGGCATTGTTATTTAACACATTAAAAAAAGCCAAGCAAACAACCCAACACAGGAAGTTCCTTTCTCTCCTGCCTCCTTGGACTACCATGGTCCAGTGGCTGGGGCACTAGTGTAGGACTCAGAAAACCTGGGATCATTTCCTGGCTCTGCCACAGAGCCAGTCATTTCATCTGTGTCTCAGTCCCTCATGTGTAAAAGGGGGACAATAGCACTGCCCTACATTGCAGGGGTGTTGAGAGGGTAAGTACGCTAAAGATTGTGAGGCAGTCAAATATTACGGTGGTGGGAGCCATATACGAACCATGCGCAGATAGATATCAACCAAAAATTGAACATGCTAACTGGGAGCAGGGAGACAAGTTGGGTGAGGTAATATCTTTTATTGGACCCACTTCTGTTGGTGAGAGAGACAAGCTTTCAAGTTTACACAGAGCTCTTCTTCAGGTCTGGGAAATGTACTCAGCTAAATACAAGGTGGAACAGATTGCTTAACATAAGTATATGACACTTCTTTCAAGGGAGCAGGGAGATTTTTAATGATCTGATTAACAACTTTAATTGAAATCCGTTAAACGGCATCTCTTTTTAAATACTTTATTTAAAACCAGGACATTTTCCTTCCCCATGAGAACAGCATCCAAAGGTAGCTTGTGTAGCCAGCCCTTGTGGTTTTATCATGAGTCCTATGGTATGTGATGACTTCTCATAAAGCTCCAGCTTCTGGAGTCATGTGATTATGTAAGAATCTCACCTTTCATTATTTTTTAAAAGTACATTTCTAGCCCTTGTGTCTGCAGAGAAAAAATTGAAATGTGACCTGTGTGCACCCTAAAAGGCTCACTTTAAATGAACCCAAATGGACTTTTTTTTTAATTCTTATGGTTTTTAAGAAAACCTGATGATTTTTTGAAGCTCAGCTCCTGATTTTCGAACTTTTGGGCAATACCTATTACAAGTTTACTAATTAGCTGATGATTTTTTTTTTTTTAACTTGACTGATTTGGAGCAAGACTTTGCTTGTGAGAGAGACCCTGCGGTGAGGGAGGCAGCTCTGCTCATCATCTGGATCTGGCTGCTTAGAGTGGGGAGAGGCCCTGCCATGAGCCCAGCACCCCAGTCCCATGTCCCTGCTGCTTGGAGACCAGGACACATAGCTGTGCCCAGAGGTGCTGGAATAATTTGTATAGTGGGGGTGCTGAGAGCCACTGAACCAAACAGTAAACCCTGCATACGATGGAAACCACTTCAAGCCATGGAGTGTGGCAGTACCCCCAACACCTCTAGTTCCAGTGCCTCTGACTCTGCCATCATCATACAGTGACATGGCTGGGCCCGGCCCCACAATGACGCAAGGCCTGGGCTTTGGAGCTGCGTGCGGTTTCTCATGTGGCGCGAATGTAGCTCCGCACCCCACTCCCTGTTTTGGCACCTCTGGTTTCATTGTTTCTGGGGGTGCAATCGAACTGATGAACCCCTGCTAAAAGGGCTCCTGGGATAAGCCCTGTGACTCTGCATAGAGGAGGGGGAGGAACAGATGCCTCTTATTCTCTATGTGGCCACATAGCGTTGTGTTGCAGTCAACAAGCCCTGTAAAAATAATATTTGAACTATGGCTCCATCCTGGACCTTGGAGCTGAGGCCATGCAAAATAGTCCAGTAACATGGCAGTACATTGTTTTAGGGTCTATACAATGTATGTGGGCGAGTGTTTTGTTTCGCTTTGTTTGTGGATTCTGAATTTCAAAATCCTAAATTTAAAGAAACTGCCTGATGATACCTTGTCACTGCTGAGCATTTTGAAATCTGAGCAATGCTGATTCACAAATGAGGTGACAGTGAAACCACCTTCACTGAATTTCCATTTTGTTATGGAACATAATTAGCTAGGAGGTACATGTGTTAGGTCTGCATTAGTGTCTGTATTAGCAATATACCTTGCTAGTACACCTCCTCCCCAACCCCAACCCAAGACACAAGACATACACGTCTTGTATTCTCAGAGCATGTTTGCTTAACAAATTTTTATGTATTCATTCATAAGAACTAATTTTCGAATATTGGACAATTAAAGACATTAACAGATTATAAACCAAACATATATTCAGCTGTTTTCTTCATTCACCTTTTCTTTTGTGCGTCTCCTTGTTTAGTTCCCACGCTAGCAGTCACTGCCTCCTTACAAAGAGCAGCCCTGTTTACTCTTCACTAAGGCCTGGTCTACACTACGGGTTTAGGTCGACTTTAGCAGCGTTAAACCGAATTAAGCCTGGACACGTCCACACAACGAGGCCCTTTCTTTCGACTTAAAGAGCCCTTTAAACCGGTTTCTTTACACCACCTCCGACGAGGGGATTAGCGATAAAACCGGCCTTTGCGGGTCGGAATTGGGGTAGTGTGGACGGAATTCGATGTTATTGGCCTCCGGGAGCTATCCCACAGTGCTTCATTGTGACCGCTCTGGACAGCGCTCTCAACTCAGATGCACTGACCAGGTAGACAGGAAAAGACCCGCGAAGGTTTGAATTTCATTTCCTGTTTGCCCAGTGTGGAGAGCACAGGTGACCACGCAGAGCTCATCAGCACAGGTAACCATGATGGAGTCCTCCCAGGATCGCAAAAGAGCTCCAGCATGGACCGAACGGGAGGTACGAGATCTGCTCGCCATATGGGGAGATGAAGCAGTGATAGCTGAACTCCGTAGCAGTAAAAGAAATGGAAAAGTATTAGAAAAGATCTCCAAGGCCATGAAGGACCGAGGCCATAACAGGGACACACAGCAGTGCCGCGTGAAAATTAAGGAGCTACGGCAAGCCTACCACAAAGCCAGAGAAGCAAACGGAAGGTCCGGGGCAGAGCCGCAAACTTGCCGCTACTACGCGGAGCTGCATGCGATCCTAGGAGGTGCAGCCACCACTACCCCAACCGTGTGCTATGACTCTCTCACTGGAGAAACACACAGGGAAGACGGTTCGGGGAACGAGGAAGATGACGATGGAGGTACTGTAGGTAGCTCACAGCAGCAAGGAAGCGGAGAAACCGGTTTCCCCAACAGCCAGGATATGTTTGTGACCCTGGACCTGGAACCAGTAACCCCCGAACTCACCCAAGACCCTCAGGGCACACAGGAGACCTCTGGTGAGTGTAACTTTGTAAATATTTGTAAACATTACAAAAAAAAAGCAAGCAAGTCTGTTAACGTGTATGGGGATGGAGCGGAAATCCTCCAGGGACATCTCCAGAAAGCTCTCCTGGTTGAAATGGGGTGATTTTATTAAGGGGGACATTCAGAGGCGCCCGTTCCTGCTCTTCTGACCAGAAATGTTCCGCGCTGTTAACCACGCGGTGGGGGGGAGGGGTGAAGTGATCATCCCAGAGAATCGTGTGTGTGTGTGGGGGGGGGGTGGTTTACTTGTGTTTGTGCCGCATGTTAACCGGGAAACCGCAGCCCCCTCCTTTTACATTGAAACCCCATTTTAAATGGACAACCCAATTCATCCTTGATATGGGAAATGCGCTGCTGTTTGCAACCTTTCCCGCATGTTAAGAAGGTTAAAAAAGCCAAAACACTGTGGCCTACGATGGCTGCCTGCAAGCCGAAATATGCGACCTTGTAATGAAAGAGTGTACCCATTGTTCCCTAAAATGTGTCTTTTTTTAACCACCTCTCCCTTCTCCTCCGCCAGCTGCAAATGTTTCTCCTTCGCAGAGGCTCGTGAACATTAGAAAGAGAAAACGTAAGACGAGGGACGAGATGTTCACGGAGCTGCAGATGTCCTCCCACGCTGATAGAGCACAGCAGAATGCGTAGAGGCAGTCAATGTCGGAGATGAGAAAAGCCCAATATGAACGAGAGGAGAGGTGGCGGGCTGAATCGCGGGAAGAACAGAGCAAGTGGCGGGCTGAAGACGATAGGTGGCGTCAGCTTGCAGACAGATGGCAAGAGGCAATGCTCCGTCTGCTGGAGCATCAAACTGATATGCTCGAGCGTATGGTTGAGTTGCAGGAAAGGCAGCAGGAGCAGAGACCGCCGCTACAGCCCCTGTGTAACCAACAGCCCTCCTCCCCAAGTTCCATAGCCTCCTCACCAAGACGCCCAAGAACACGGTGGGGGGGCCTCCGTCCACCCAGTCACTCCACCCCAGATGATCGCCCAAGCATCAGAAGGCTGGCCTTCAATAAGAGTTAAAGTTTTAAAATGCAGTGTGTCCTTTTCCATCCCTCCTCCCCCACCCATCCCAGTCTACCTTGGCAATTATCCCCCTACCTCTGTAAGGAACTAATAAAGAATGCATGAATGTGAAAAAACAATGACTTTATTGCCTCTGCAAGCGGGAGGGGAGGGGAGGGTGGGCTGGGGTGGTTGGTTTACAGGGAAGTAGAGTGAACCGGGTCGGGGGGGGGGGGTTGGAGGGTTCATCAAGGAGAAACAAACAGAAGTTTCACACAGTAGCCTGGCCAGTCACAAAACTCGTTTTCAAAGCTTCTCTGATGCGCACCGCGCCCTGCTGTGCTCCTCTAACCGCCCTGGTGTCTGGCTGCGCGTAATCAGCGGCCAGGCGAGTTGCCTCAACCTCCCACCCCACCATAAATGTCTCCCCCTTACTCTCACAGATATTGTGGAGCGCACAGCAAGCAGCAATAACAATGGGGATATTCTTTTCGCTGAGGTCTGAGCGAGTCAGTAAGCTGCGCCAGCGCGCTTTTAAACGTCCAAATGCACATTCCACCACCATTCGGCACTTGCTTAGCCTATAGTTAAACAGGTCCTGACTCCTGTCCAGGCTGCCTGTGTACGGCTTCATGAGCCATGGCATTAAGGGGTAGGCTGGGTCCCCAAGGATCACGATAGGCATTTCAACATCCCCAATGGTCACTTTCTGGTCCGGGAAGAAAGTCCCTTCCTCCAGCTTTCGAAACAGAGCAGAGTTCCTGAAGATGCGAGCATCATGTACCTTTCCCGGCCATCCCACGTTGATGTTGGTGAAACGTCCCTTGTGATCCACCAGGGCTTGCAGCAGCATTGAAAAGTACCCCTTGCGGTTTACGTAGTCGGTGGCTTGGTGCTCCGGTGACAAGATAGGGATATGGGTTTCGTCTATGGCCCCGCCACAGTTTGGGAATCCCATTTCAGCAAAACCATCCACTATTGACTGCACGTTGCCCAGAGTCACTACCCTTGCTATCACCAGGTCTTTCATTGCCCTGGCAAATTGGATCACAGCAGCCCCCACCGTAGATTTGCCCACTCCAAATTGATTCCCGACTGACCGGTAGCTGTCTGGCGTTGCAAGCTTCCACAGGGCTATCGCCACTCGCTTCTCAACTGTGAGGGCTGCTCTCATCTTGGTATCCTGGCGTTTCAGGGCAGGGGAAAGCAAGTCACAAAGTTCCATGAAAGTGGCCTTACGCATGCGAAAGTTTCGCAGCCACTGGGAATCGTCCCATACCTGCAGCACGATGCGATCCCACCAGTCTGTGCTTGTTTCCCGGGCCCAGAATCGGCGTTCCACGGCATCAACCTGCCCCAGTGACACCATGATTTCCACATTGCTGGGGCCTGTGCCTTGTGAGAGGTCTATGTCCATGTCAATTTCCTCATCACTCTCGTCGCCGCGCTGCAATCGCCTCCTCGCCTGGTCCGGGTTTCGCCTTGGCATGTTCTGGCTCTGCATATACTCCAGGACAATGCGCGTGGTGTTCATAGTGCTCATAATTGCCGCGGTGATCTGAGCGGGCTCCATGATCCCAGTGCTAGCTATGGCGCCTGGTCAGAAAAAAGGCGCGAAAGTAGTATCTGATGGACCAGGAGAAGGAGGGCGGGAGGGAGGGAGGGAGGGAGGGCCGAGTGACGACATGGCGTACAGGTACAGGAACAGGGAGAAACACAAACAACTGTCACACAGAATGGTCCCCCCAAAGATTAAACTGGAAACCCTGGGCTTAGCAGGCCGTTGGTTTCACGGAGGAAGGGGAAGCAAATGAACACAGAACAAATCTATTTTTTACATCTTAAGGTGGCAGCCGATGGTGCAGCATGAGTGACAGCCATACCAGTATGACGACGATGGGTACCAATCATAATATACCATCATCTGCCAAAAGGCAAGGGGCTGCTGCGTAGCAATGCAGCCCCATGTCTGCCAGCCCCACGTCCGCCAGCACCCAGCATCGCCCTCGGCCTCTTCTGGGTGCTTAGCAGACAATATTGGGCAATTGGCAGAAAATAGTATATTACGACTGGTAACCGTCATCATCAAAACAGTAGCATGTCTGCCCAGGTGGCCATGATTGACAGCCATACCAGTATGACGACGACGGGTACCAGTCATAATATACCATTGCCTGCAAGGGGCTGGTGCAATGCAGCCCTACGGCTGCCAGCCCCACGGCTATCACTCATGCTACACCGTCTACCGCCAAAAGGCAGTTAGCAGCTGCTGCTGTGTAGCAATGCAGTCCCACGTCTGCCGGCACCCAGAGGACATATGGTGACGGTGAGCTCAGCTGAGCTGAGCGGGCTCCATGCTTGCCGTGGTATGTTGTCTGCACAGGTAACCCAGGTAAAAAGGCGCGAATCTATTGTCTGCCGTTGCTGTGACGAGGGGGGAGGGGCCTGACGACATGTACCCAGAACCGCCCGCGACACTGTTTTGCATCATCCGGGCATTGGGATCTCAACCCAGAATTCAAAGAAAAGGCGCGAACCGCTTCTCGGCTCTCTGAGCTGTGGCGCAAACGTAGTATCTGACGGCCTAGGGGAAGGAGGGAGGGGGGCCGAGTGACGACATGGCGTACAGGCACAGGGAATTAAAATAAAGAACGGTGGCTGTGCATCAGGGAGAGACACAAACAACTGTCACAGACTGGTCCCCCCCAAAGATTAAACTGAAAACCCTGGGTTTAGCAGGCCGTTGATTTGACGGAGGGAGGGGGAAGCAAATGAATACAGAGCAAATCTATTTTTTTACATCTTAAGACGACGGTGCAGCGTGACTGATAGCCCTCGGCATCTTTCTGGGTGCTTGGCAGCAAATACGGGGCGGTGTATGACAATGGTTTTCAGGCCTATTGCACAATCGGCTGCTCAGGGAAGACTCTGCTAACGTACGATGACCCGACTTGTAATAGGATAGCTAACAGTCGTAATACACCATTTACTGCCAAAAGGCAAGCCCCACGGCTGCCAGCACCCAGATCGCCGATGAAGGCTACCAGTCTACTGCACCGTCTACCGCCAAAAGGCAGTTAGCAGCTGCTGCTGTGTAGCAATGCAGTCCCACGTCTGCCGGCACCCAGAGGACATATGGTGATGGTGAGCTCAGCTGAGCTGAGCGGGCTCCATGTTGTCTGCACAGGTAACCCAGGTAACCCAGTAAAAAGGCGCGAATCTATTGTCTGCCGTTGCTGTGACGGGGGAGGGAGGGGCCTGACGACATGTACCCAGAACCGCCTGCGACACTGTTTTGCATCATCCGGGCATTGGGATCTCAACCCAGAATTCCAAGGGGCGGCAGAGACTGCGGGAACTGTGGGATAGCTGTGGGATAGCTACCCATAGTGCAATGCTCCGGAAGTCGACGCTAGCCTCGTACTGTGGACGCGGTCCGCCGACTAGAGCACCTAGAGCATTTTATTGTGTGGACACACACAATCGGCTGTATACAACCGATTTCAATAAAACCGGCTTCTATAAATTCGAACTAATTTCGTAGTGTAGACATACCCTAAGACTATGTCTGCACTAGAGAACATACAGTGGCGCAGCTGCACGGATGCTGCTGTAAGATCTCTAATGTAGCCGCTCTAAGACAACAAGAGAGAGCTCTCCGTTGGCTTAATTACTCCAGGGCCCGTGACCGGACGTAGCTATGTTGCTGGGAGAACTCTCCCACCGACATAGCACTGTCCACACCAGGACTTAAGTCCCTCAGGGGGGCGGCTAATTCACAAAGTGACCCAAACCCAGGCCTCAACTAATGACGAGGGACAGCAAATGAGAAACCAGGGATGGGAGTGAAGGTCACAGGGATAAAATTAGTGAACTCAGTGCAGCCGAGGACTGAGCCAACTGGCTTGGATTTGTGTGATAGATCTTAATCTATTTGGAGAAGATGCTGGCTTTCGCTATACATCTGTACAGCGCCCAGCGCAATGGGACCTCAGTTTGTGTGATGCCTCTAGGTTCAATTGTAATATAAATAATACTATATAATAATAATAATAATAATTAATTAATAAACAAAATTAGAGATAGTTTTTTCAGAAGGGGTCATCCCATTTTAAATTTAATTGTTGAAAGGGAGCTTACTGGGAGCTGGTTATGTGCAGAAATATCTAGTTCTTGCATTCAGGTCTCCTTCATATTCATTCCTAACACATTCTCTCATATCATGTGACTGGATGGAGCTACTGGAATAGCAGAGAATTGTGACACATGACAGCACTGTAGCAAGGACCTATTGGGTCATACTATCCATCTCTCTATCCTTTCCAGGTAGGATTGGTCCCTACAGTGGGGCCACAGACATATGCCGAGTAGGCAGCTATCTGAGGAACTATATGTAAGAGGTGCCGTTAACTTAATACTGGGAAAGGCCATTCTCAATTCCCTGTTCTCCCTTTGGGGAATTTCTACTTTCCTGCTACCTACTCCAATAGTGTGTCTGCTCAATCATGTACAGTAAGTGCCCTCAGGCCACAGATATGTCCAGGGATTATTTGCAGCACTCGTCATTAATTCATACATTGACTTGTACTGTTGTGTTCGCTGGGGAAAGGAAAGAGAACAGGGTGCGAATGGTGCCAACAGGGAAAGGTACTTAAAAATCACCTTTGCTTGGAGCATATAATTTATCTAGGACTTGGTTCTCTACGGTATACTTCTTCAGATTTCAATTATAGTCTTTTTCTCCCCTTTCTCATGAGGCAAGCTGGTTATCTTTTATGGTCTTGATCTTTAAAGACTGTTGAAATCAATGGAAAGCCCCTGAAATGTTTAGCAGGGAGATGTTGATGGGAGTGTCTCACAGGTAAAGAAGGCCAGAAATGAAACCACTGGAATCCACAAAATAGCTATGTATCTGTGCATATCCCAAAGCAGCCTTCTGTCCCAATTGTCAAGTTGCCTGAATGCCATTGCAAAGCCAACTCCTGTAAATAGATGGCCAGTGATGTATCATAATTCTGCGAAAGGCAACCAACAATTAAACTTTTGCAAAAATGATGTAATAAAAACATGGTGTTGCTGATTGTTAGCATCTTCTCTTCCCTATGTTTGAAAGTGTATACATAGCTCCTAATCTACCTGGCCCATTTCCACACAGGCAGAGCTGGCATGACACAAATGGCTCCAGCAGAATTTAAGCATGAGCTTGGACAGCTACCACAGATGGTGACCACTACATCCATTTTAAGATCTACTTCCCTAGGTGGACCCTAGGAATCAGTCACCGAGAGTGAAAGCTTTAAAAATACCTTAAAAGATAAGCTGTGAGAAAGAAAATTCCCTAAAGGTCCTGTCTACACTGGAGCCTCCATTTTTGATTTTAAAATGCTACTTTTGTTGCCTCAGTTACTGCTCTAACAAACAGCTTAATGTTATTAGAAAAGAGCTGATTGTGAGTGGGAAGGCAAGAAAACAAAAGGAAATGGATGAACCGGAACTTAATTTTCTAGTAGAAACTATTATTTCTTTTTTCTCCTTTTTTATTTTTTAGATGTTTTATTAAGTTTATTGCGCTGCTTCCCGTGTTACCTTTTAGAGTTAGTTTAGTCTAAAAAAAATTATTAATTAAGGACAGAAATAGAAATCCAAAGTTTTGCTTCTCAGCAGCCAAGTAGTAAATCTTTTAATGCTCCAGGATTTTGCGTTATAGCTCTAAATTTCTCATTGGTATTTAGTAATCCGCTGATTGTATTGGTCCTCCGAGTCTTCATGTACAGCACTAACTCACAGTAGCTCAAAGTTTGGCAAAACAACTAATAAAAGCTACAGGTTTTGTTTCATTCAAGCTTTTTTCCTGCTGAGTCCAAATTACAGTGCTATATCACTTTAACAGGAGTTGTATTGTTACAGGACAAATGGCAAGGTATTGCATGGTCCCATGGGACTCGTGCCATCATTTTGGATCTACTTATCTGCACCAATTTACTCCTCCTTGTGAAGTGAATCCAGAACGGTGAAGTGCAAGCAACTGAGGTTGCCACTTAAGTTTGCACTCTGAGACAAACTCGTCATTATAACACTATGGTTTGTTTCTTTTAATGTCCTACTAGACTAGCACAAAGACGAGGGTCAGCTCCAAGAAGAAGTGGGTTTTTTTACCCACAAAAGCTTATGCCCAAATAAATCTGTTAGTCTTTAAGGTGCCACCGGACTCCTTGTTGTTTTTGTGGATACAGACTAACACGGCTACCTCCTGATACTTAGCTCCAAGAAAGTCAATCCTAGGCAGTTCTGTGGTGGTATTTTATGGCTTCTATGATACTGGTGTGAGGGGCACACTGGTCCCACAAGAACAGGGATCAATGAAGCAGTTTGGCTCAATTTAGAAACCTCTGACCATGTTTAGACCTGACAGGGGTTAAGAAAGAGTTGCATAATTTTTTTTTTCACTCCCACATTTCATGGAGATTGGAACCAGATGGGTCAAATTACTGTGAGATGTGCCTGAATCAACAACCCAGATCTGAACACCCCACGATCAGGGGAAGGTTGGATTCACATCTGATCCAAACTTTGCTGTGAGAGATGTTGTGTTGATGGTAATAATAATAATAATAATTAATGGAGATATCCCATCTCCTAGAACTGGAAGGGACCTTGAAAGGTCATTAAGTCCAGCCCCCTGCCTTCACTAGCAGGACCAAGTACTGATTTTGCCCCAGATCCCCAAGCGGCCCCTTCAAGGATTGAATTCACAACCCTCGGTTTAGCAGGCCAATGCTCAAACCACTGAGCTATCCCTCCCCCTGGTATTTATGACCAGGACCAAAAACAGGAATGTCAGAATATCAGGAAGACTGTAGGATCTACAGTTTCATTTTGCGTATACATGGTTTGAATCATTCACATGTGGTAAACTCCAGATAAGGATCTACATTTTAGATACTTTTCAGAATGAAAAGCAAACTCTGATCCTTTTCAGAGGTGTTTGCCCATCTCTAAAATGGAAACGATGAGCCAGATGCTGAGCTGGTGTAAACTGACATAGCTCCATTGACTGCAATTTATTATTTTTGATTTACACCAACAGGGGATCTGATCCATTAAGTCCATTGCCTTTTCTGAAGTGACCAACTTTAAAATGTGAGGAAATGTGTTTCTCAACCAGTGGCTACACAACTGGAAGTTCAACACCTTTGTTCATAGTTGACAGTCTCTGATATTTGGATGCATAATGGTAGACTCAAGCCCAAAATCCATTTGTCCAATATTACATGTAAATGAACCACAGTTAGACAGACATCATGTGGAAGCTTTGGCCCTAAGTGTTTAGGTAACTTAATTAATCTACATACAATCTAGATCAATTTTGTTTTAAAAGGGATATAGCTCTATATTTTCCAATCCACTTTACAAATCAAAAGACAGAGTTGGTCCTCAACCCGTCTTCACTGAAGCCAATGACGTAAGCTACTGAGCAATCTACACAGCTGAGTTGACAGTACAAGTGAGTGTGAAGTGAAGCTAACACACTTTGACAATAGGAATGACATAATCACATGCGGGAAGACCTGTTTACATCACCGAGATAACCTGTTTCTTTAAAAATAGCTAGGTCAGGGAGGCAATAAAGCTGTCAGCATAGAAATCACCACTTTGCTTTTGTTCCATCAAGCAGGGGGAGGAATGCTCATCTTGCTAAGGGACAGTATGGTGGCAGTGTTCACAATGAGGATGACTGCCTGCTTGAATAAACAAACCCATTGCAATGTCACAGCCCTATTATCTCTTGGACAGGCTATATAGCTCTATTTGTGCCAATGATATTTCCAGGTTAGCTCCTCCTAGGCCAATAAAACACCATTTTTATTTATTTTTGCTGGCTTTAATATTATTATTATTATTTTAAATCTCATGACAGATGAAGTGCCCATAAAACATGACAGCACCATGTGTGAAATCCCTGTGTCTCAGAGCATGGTGTAGAGCAATCGGTCACCTTGCAGGCTTCCACATGGCTCATGTTTGGCCAGCGTGCATCTGTTTGTTGAACACTGGGATTGCTGGGTCTCTGTTTATTGGCTGCATAATGATCATCCGACTGTGGGAATTTTTTAAATTGAAACACAGGCCAAGAATGGAAACTCATAGACTCTGTTCAGCTTAACGGCATCATGAGTTACTACATAGTCCAGATGGGACAGCAGCCCAAAAATCTTACTGTAAGTTAAGAGTGTGCATTCTTGAAAAAGGAAGAAGTTGTGTAGGGTTCACATCCTGCCTATACGTACAGTAAATTTCAGCTGCAGACGTAGTTCTTTGGAATATTCTTTCCCTGGGCTAGGTCCCTAGGGGTATGTCTACACAGCAAAGAAAAACCCGCAGCTGGCTTGTGCCAGCCGACTCAGGCTTGCGGTGCTTGGGCTGCAGGGCTGTTTCATTGCTACATAGACTTCCAGGCTTGGTCTGGAGCCCAAGCTCTGGGACTCTCCCACCATGCAGATCTGCACAGCAATATAACAGCCTTGCAGCCCTAACCCCGCAAGCCCAAGTCTGCTGGCACAGGCCAACCACGGGTTTTTCTTTGCCGTGTAGACATACCCAAATTTATTTGTGTTCCTGAACTGAGTCATAGTAAGTGGACTATATTTTGACAATTTTTGGGCTCAAGTCTTTTGGATCAAACGCAGTAATATCGACACCAACTTTGCACCTGCAGAGTATATCTAAGAGCAAAATACACATTGGTGCACTCAAACCATGAAATGCACACTCACCCATAGAATGTACTGCATGGCTTTCAACTCGAAACTAGGTGAAACAAAGAGGTTTCACTTTGAGTTGTTGAGTTTGTCTTAGGCCAAATAGTCAAAGCTAATTTCCAGAGACAGGGCTGGAGTGTCTGTGGAATCCAAACATAAGAAAATGTTTGTTTTAGCCTCTCGGAAACTAAACATTGATTTTCACACTACTTTATTCCCCAAAATGCCCACAGGCTTTCAGAAAGTCCTGTCACCTTCTGGAAAGGAATGAAACCCTCAGATGAACATCTCTGGTGGACTACCTACTAGTTGTAAAACATTAACATTTTCATTTTCGATACTACATTTCATACCAAATTCTAACCTGAGAGCAAGTGGGTCTGGCTCCTTTTAAAGATACTGGAAACTGCACTCATTTACTTCTGTGCTAATTTTGGTTCTTTGTGTGTGATAATGTGTACTTCTCATGTGCAACATGCATGAATGGAGCTGGCATGCCTGTTTTTTCTGCATAACCTCCAGTGAGGTCTTTTGAAACTTCCGAGCACCAAAGAAATCTCCACAATAATGTTTTCTCCTGTCCATATATTCTTTAAAAAACAGGAGTACTTGTGGCACCTTAGAGACTTACAAATTTATTCTCTAAGGTGCCACAAGTACTCCTGTTCTTTTTGCGGATACAGACTAACACGGCTGCTACTCTGAAACCATATATTCTTTGTACAGGTGCCATAATTTACCATCTCAATGCTCTAGGGTGTTGTTAGCTAAAGTACATAACAATTACAGCTCACCTTCTCTCCTGCTGTGCAAAAGCATGTGGATGAAAACAAATCAATTGGTGAAAAACAAAATAAAAAAAATCCCTGATGCCCTTACAAAGCCATAGAGCCAGCATAGGCCTTAGGTCTGTGGGACAGGATAAAATAATGACCCATCAAAACCTTCACTCTCAACTTAAACCGAGTCTCTTTTGAGGTTCTAAAATATTCAGTTAGTTTTTAAACTATTTTGCATGTCATTGCACTTGCTGATTTTGGCTGGGACCATAAGCAGAAATATTTCTGTGGTATATTACTGATCTACAGTTCAGGAAGAAAGCCTGTTCTTGTAAGATTTCCAGCTCAAAGAGAAGTTTGAATAAGCATCTAAATTTGTGGGTGCTTTTCTAAATGGAGTAGCGTGTCTGAAACTTTTGAAGTTTGTCCATCTCCAGGTTCCTAATGACTCATTCAGATTACAATTAATTGGGCTGATGCACCACAAATTATGTGAACATTCAAGGTAATCAAAGACTTTAACATTTTGGAGATTAAAATGTCAGAGTTGTTCTTTAGGTCTTTCAAGACAAGATTCCAAAGTTTGGTAGTGTTCACAGCACGGTTTTCATCCTGGCCCATTTCTGATAACAAGCTTTCATCGCTGATGTATAAAGCATTAAACTCAGCATTGGCTTAACTCTGCCCCCATTCACTTCAATGGGAGGAGAGTTGCGCCAGCACTAAACACTTTTGAAAATCCCACCCTTAAATGTACTGTGCAGTGCTGGGTTTACAATGGCGCCATGGAGCCGGGCCCATGCTCAGAAGGGGCCCTGGCCTGTTCTGCTTGTCCTGCACCCCGAAACCCTGCCAGCCCATTGGCTCTCCCCAACCCGCCCACCACTTGCTCCTCTCGGCCTGCCCGCCAAAGGCTCCTCTTCACCTCCTGGCCCCACTGTTCTCTCTGCCCCCTTGCCAGAACCCAGTGCACTACCGGCTCTGGGCAGTCTCTGCTTCCCACCACCTATGGGGCCCCACCTGTCTCCCTGGTGCAGAAGCCTGGCCAGTCTCAGCCAGTTGGGGGGGAGGGACGGACAGTGTGGGGCGGCTTGACTGGGCCCCTCCAGGCAAGTGGGTCCTGAGGATGCCCGGCTGGAGCAGGCCCTGGCCTGGCTAATCGCACCACTCCCAAGGGGCCGGAGCGATTCCCCACCCCGGGACTAGCCCTGGCTGCTCAGCTCGGAAGACAGTAGCTTCCCAGCAGGGCTGGTGAGTGCATCCGGGAGGCAGGGTGTAGGGGAGTGGGTGTCTGGAGGGCCAGGGTGGTGGTACTGGGCTGTGAGGAGACAGGGAAGATCTGTGTGTGTTGGGGCACTAGGGAGTGGGGGTTCTGTGTGGGGTGCTGGGCAGTTGTGGTCGGGCTGTGGGCAGGGATGGTGTTGTGCAGGGCACTGTGCATTTGTGGCAAGGTCTTGGGGAGGCGCTGGGCATAGTAGGTCCGGCGGAGGAGAGGGGAAGCTCTGGCCATAGGGAATCAGAGGGCTGTTCCAATGTTAGGTGCGGGGGCTCTGTGGGGAAGGGGAAGAGGCATGCTGGCAGCACAGGGCTGGGCAGGCCACTGTGCGTCTGGCAACTGCCGGTTTGTAAATAGTGCCCTTGCACTGTGCTGGGCAGAGTGGGGCCGCCCTTGCCATGCCCCTGGCCAGCCACTCACTCCAGGGACCCACCTCCCTGCACCATGCTCCATTGCCCCCATGGGGGCCCACCAATATGTTTGGCGCCAGGTCCACAAAGATTAATCCAGCCCTGGTACTGTGATCCAGGTAATTGAGTAAGCTGTCTTGGTTTCATGTCCGTCCTGTGCTCCTCCATCCTCAAGCCATCTCTTGGGGGTATTGCCAGCGCACCTTAAGTCAATGATCAAGTGTGCATTTGGTAGGTAGGTAGGTAGGTAGATAGATAGATAGAACAAGTTGGCAGGGTTTGTCTGAAACACCCCATCTGTGAGGTGTTGGTCCTGCTCAGTAGAGTTTAAGTAAATTCTGCTGATTCTCTAAGGCAACAAAGAAAATAGAGCAGGCCCTTTAGAGAGAGATGATCTAAAGTGTGGGCTGAGCATTCTGACGAGAGGAGCCACCCCGGGGAGAAAGTCTGTGTTGAATTTTGTTATCTTAGTGTTAATTTAAAAGTGATAATAAAACCAAACCCTAGTAAAAGGGCGAGTTTTGTCAATACATACTTTGTTTGAGAACAGGTTGGGAACAGCACCAATTCTCAATGGACACAATTTGCAATATTGGCAGCATGTGTTTGGAATGGGCTACATTTGTCTTAAAAAAGAAAAATTGCAGAAAGCTTTTTCCTGCATGGTGCTGGAAAGGTTGTCTGGAATTTGGCCTTAGGCCTTATTTTAATTCACTTATATTTTGGGGTGTTTTCGAGTATTTTTCAAAACGTTAGATGAGGTCCCAAGGAGTTCTGCAAGGTGGGGCAAGGTGCATAAATACAATTGTTGTTATTCTTCCTAAAAGCAAGAAACCATGTCTATTTCAAATCCTTTTATTTCAGCTCAGACCATAGGAATATGTTTTGGAAAGTAGATTTTAGAAAAGTTGAAACATTTTCACTACAAAACAGACATAAAATTTCTCCATCAAGGTGTTAAGTTTGTGCTGAGCTGGTACAAAACATGACAGCATCTGGTTATGTCTGGTGTCTGACTACTACAAAAATATTCCAAATTCCAGACAACCTCTTGGGTTTAGAAATAAAACTCATTAATCCTGCGTTTGATTTTAATATTTGAAATTTTATCCTAATCTTTTTTTTTTCTTCAACATGAATTAACTTTGGGAAACTTGGAAAGAAATATGAGGGTTTTGGGTGTGGGGTTTTCTGAGGTGTTTTTTTTTTTTTGAAAGGGGTGGGGGAGAGAGAGAGAATATTCTTAACAAAAGGTATAAAATTAATCTAGATTTGACCTCTGCCTTTAGCAGATTTTCCACCTGGTCTGTGCAGGAAATAAACTTCTATATAGCAGCTCTTTCATAAGAAATAACATACATGAGCCTGTAAGTGACAGTTTTTTTTGGGCGGACAACTATGTTAGTTATGTTTTATGATTAATTGATAAATGTTTTGATACAGTGCCTGGGCTGTGAGTCAAAAATCACTCGAGTTAGATGAACCATCATTTGGGGCAGTTCAAACCAATTACTGTTCAGGAACAGTGAGAACAATTCAAAAATATTTGAGCATAAAAAATGCACATAGTTGATAAGAATCTGACAGATGGGTGTACGGTGGTATCTTGAATTACATCTACATGAGGGACAATTTCTTAAGGAATGCAGTGATGTAGATTCCAAACACATCCATATGCATTTCAAAAGACCTGGGAAAACAGAAGGATTGCCTGTAATATATAAGAGCTCAGACTAGATAATCTGATGGTCCCTTCTAGTCTTAAACTCTACGACCAGAATCACAAGGATTCCTTTGGCTGTAGAAAAGCCCAAAGTGGGACAAAATGCGTTTTCAGTGCCTTGGGCTATACAGATCCCTTGAAGTTTGATTCGTTGGTGAGGCTTTTGCTTTGGCTCTCCAGAGCCCCTGTGTTGGAGAGTTAGATGTTTCCATGTTCTCCTCTGAGCTTCTCTCTTTGTTTTCTCCTGGACTTTCTTTTGATTCCAAGCTCCCTTCTTCCTCCTCAGACCTGCATCTTTGCTCAAGACCGTACAATCTTCTCACAAGATCCCATTAAAAGTAGGATACCATCACCTGCCTGGCTATACATAGGGTTAACCCTAGCAACCGGGTCACTCACACTATGAGGCCTTCTCCTGCACTGGGATGCTAGCCACTGGTGTAGCTGTTCCTGTGAAAACCTGCTATAAATTGCCGTACTTGCAGGTGTAGCTTACTCCTGCTTGAAACTGAGGAATCTTCAGTGAACAAATTACCCCTGAAATTAGAGGCTTGATCTCCCTTATTATTAGGAGAAAGCACCAGTGTGTTTTTGTTTTCCCCCTATCGTTAAGTGACAATATTGGCATCTTCCTGACTGAGATTTTTGGGTCACCAGTTTCAAGCTAAGATTCATTTGGCAAATTAGTCATTCCACATTCCTAGTGATTTCATATGTGGAATCTAGTTTGGGCTCCTCCTGCTGAAGTCAACGGATGAAGGATCTATCTATCTATCGATCCCCTTTTGTTACATGGCATCTACATCTTTCTGAACGAGTTAAACATGTTTCCACCTACTAATTGGTAGCAGAGACTGAACATATATATTAGCCCCATTCTACAGATAAGCAACCGAGGCACAGAGAGACTAAGCAACTTGCCCAAGGTCACATAGGAAATCTACAGCAGAACAGGAAATTGAACTCTGGTTTTAAATCCCAGCCCATCTTCCTTACCACTTGACCATCCTGTCTCTCCTATATATTTGCATTCATTTTCATGCTGTGTTCTGCCTCTACGGCCAGTTAGTAAATGGAAACATGTTAATCCTTTCAGGAAAATTTAGGTACTATGTAAAGAAAGGTTTATTCATGGAAGGCCTTCAGTGATAAAAGGGCACGGTGAATAGTTTCCACCAAATAAAAATGGAGAGAGGGGAAGTTCGAAAAAAGTTGAAACACTTCAATTTGTCATTTTGAAATACTGTTTCATTTTCAAATGTAGCTGGATTTAACTTAAAAACCCACTTCTTTTTCAGTTTTCCATTTCAGCAAGAAAAAAATGAAAAATTGTCATTTTGGGTCAACCCAAAACAATTTTTTTTTCAGATTTTCAGAGTTTAGCTGCTGAACCAAAAAATCCAGCTCTACTCTGTACCTTCAAATATGCCTGTGACATATGGAAAAGAGGCTTGGAGGAACTGAAGGTTATCTTTTATACTTGTTCAGGGAAATTCTGACACACTTATGAATAAATCTGGTTAAAAATACCCCTGAAGACCCATAAAGAATTATATTGGAATCTATTATATGGTGAAAACATCGCTATCCCCAATTATTTCCTCTCACTCCTGAGTCAACACCTGAATTGTATGATCATTTTCCTCACCTATTCTGTCTCAGAGCAAAGATCCTTACTGCTAGGTCTAAAGACATTCCTGCATTCCATTTATTCAACATCGGTGGGTTTCATTGTTGCTGATATGAAAGGAAAATTTCTAATATTATACGGCATAAACCTAGTTAAAATTTTATTGTTCGTGACTTTTTTATCATGTGGATTTCATTTCATGTTAAGTTAGCAAATGAAATCCCTTAATAAATAAAGTGAAATCTAATTAGGCTACTGGAGAGGAATTTATATTCCTTCAGACACACAGATATTAGGATTTCTCACACACAGGTTTCCTGTCGGCTGTCTCCTTGGAGTGGTGTCTAATGGTGCATATTAATTTACATTTAATTGATACTGCTAGATGTTCCTTGTACAGGGAAAATATACTTTCAATACAGTGCTTTCATGAGATCAACGGAGGTAGCATGGCCTAGTGGACTATGCAGAGGGCAAATGACTCCAGAATTCTAATCTCCCTGCTCACGCTAACTTGCCCTGTGGTCTGGGGCAAGTCTTAATTTTGCTCTATCTCTGTTTCCTCATCCATAATCTTACTTACCTACCTTATTCATTGTAAGGATACATTAGTCATTTGATTGCCAGGTGTTTTTAAAATAAGGCACAATTAAAGTCCTAAGCATTATTATTAATAAATGCAATGTGTGTCTATACTCATATGTTGTTTTCAGTGGTGTTGTAGCCATGTTGGTCCCAGGACATGAGAGGGACAAGGTGGGTGAGATAATATATTTTATTGGATCAGTTTCTGTTGGTGGAAGAAACAGAGGAGAGAGAAGCTTTTGAGCTCCACAGAACTCTTCTTTAGGTCTGGGAAAGGCAAACAAGGTGTCACAGCTAAATGCCAGGTGGAACAGATTGTTAAGGGTAGGAGTTAACACAAGTTGCAAGGGACTATTCAAAATGAAGTGGGCTATGAAGACACTAAAAATCATGGACTCAACAGAGATACTGGTTTTAAGTCTGTAACACACTAACCCTCCTTGAAATATGTGTTAACTGGCTATGTTTATGATAAACAATCTGTTCCACCTTGTATTTAGTTGTGACATGCTGATTACCTTTCCCAGACCTGAAGAAGAACTCTGTGGAGCTCAAAAACTTGTCTCTGTCTCTTCCACTGACAAAAGTTGGTCCAATAAAACATATTATCTCACCCATGTGTCTCTCTCTCCATATATGTTTAACAGAGTGAAACCAGGCCTGGGATTTGGTGAGTTTTCTTAGCTACTTTGGATTATAACTATTTTCAGTGTTATTCATGACAGAAATGAGTCAGAAACAGCAGAATTCTTCTTTATGATCGTGAAGAGAATTTGGAAGTGATAATATGGGCTGATGCCTGTATTGTAGAGGACTTAGGCCTGATCTACACTAGAAAATGAGGCCATCACAACTACGTTGCTCAGGGGTGTGAAAAATCCACACCCCTAAGCAGTGTAATTAAGCTGACCGAAATCCCCATGTAATCAGTGCTTGGTTGTTGGAAGAATTCTTCCATTGACCTAGCTACTGCCTCTTTGGTAGGTGGATTGCCTATGCTGATGGGAGACTGCTCCTGTCAGTGTAGGTAGTGTCTATACTGAAACACTAGAGCAGCACCACTCTGGCATTTCAACTGTAGACAAGCCCTTAGGGTCCCCAAGGCTTCTCTTTGAATGTGTGTATTTTCCACTGGCCTTTCGATCAGGCAGCTGTTCTCTCTCTCTCTCTCTCTCTCATCTTTGATTGTTTCTTGTCAGGTTTGTTACGAGATACATATAAAACCTTTAGTATCAGAGGGGTAGCCGTGTTAGTCTGAATCTGTACAAAGCAACAGAGGGTCCTGTGGCACCTTTAAGACTAACAGAAGTATTGGAGCATAAGCTTTCGTGGGTGAATGCCCACTTCATCAGACGCAAGTAATGGCCATTACTTGCGTCTGATGAAGTGGGCATTCACCCACGAAAGCTTATGCTCCAATACTTCTGTTAGTCTTAAAGGTGCCACAGGACCCTCTGTTGCTTTATATAAAACCTTTAGTCATTTCTTGGGTTTGGCAGAGGAATGATAAGGGAACTCAGGAAAAATTAGTGGCCTTTTAAGGATAGAAACCTGTAAGTTTGTTATTTAAGTACATTAGGAGTCGGGTTTGTTTATGAGGAAATAGGGACCAATACAATTCCCTGATGAAGTCAACAGGAGTCTTTCCATTGGCTTCAGTACAAGTTGGCTCACAACAACCCCAACACCAGGAGACTTAGCTAGTTTTGGGCAGTGCTATCTGTACTAAAAGTCCTGCATAGGTTTTGTGAAATCCAGATGCCAAGACAAATCCTGGAGACATTGCTCAGATTTTACTCATCCTTTATTCAGGCAAAACTCCAGTTGATATGAAAGGAAATGTTGCTCACAGGAACACTAAATAAGATTAGGATCATTTGTTCCATGATTCTGTGGACAATGGTTAGGCATCTGGTGATCTGAGACCATTGCCTATCATGCTGACCAACATTGTCTTATTGTTTCCTCGTACTCCCGCCACCCCCTTGTCTGTCTCCATCTGTTGTCTCTTGTTTTATACTCTAGATTGTAAACTCTTAGACCAGGGTGTCAACCTGTCTAGAATGGCTGCTGACAATGAGTGCTAACCTCAGGGCAGACTGTTAAGAAGCAGGTTGTGTGTTCTATGATTAGATTTCACCAACCAAGTATCAGGTGTGAATTCCTCAAGCACTGCAAAAGCCTTAACATGGAGTCACAGACGGTCCTCTTGGGTACTCTTCTATCTTGCCACCTAGGGATGCCTGCCTTTGTGATAGATTGTCCCTTACACCAAATATCACAACAATATTCAGGTTAATCCCAGTCCCAAAGTCACTTAACCCCAAGTCAAGTGTACCTGAGGTCTCTCACCAAAGACAATGCTTATAGTCAATCCTATATTGAACTAACTGAAGGTTTATTAACTAGGAAAAAAGAAATAAGAATTATTCACAAGGTTAAAGCAGGTAAACGTACACACACAAATCAGCTACAGTGTTAATAGAGGCTTCTGTAATGTGCAAGCTCTCTACGTCCTCGAGGGATAACCCAAACTATGCAGCTTGGAGATTTCTTGCTTATGCTTAGAAATATTACCCTCTCCAAATTCCAAGCAACATAGGATACAGTTCCTTCTGGTCAGGGATTTTTATTCCCTTCTCCCAGAGGTCAAACCAATGGAACAAGTGTCGACGCCTGTCTGCTCTTCATCAGTGTGTGTGTGGGGGGGAACTCAACAGAGTCTTTGTCCTTTGATGTTTCCCAATGGCTCATTTGGTTTCAATGGGCCTTGTGTGCAGGCCCAGCACTTTACCTTAATTAATGCTTCGTTCCTGTTTGGTGAGTTACACAATTACAGAGGTTTACAATGCAAACACTCAACATAACTTGGGCTGTAGGTGTTGTTAGTGAGATCGATACATGCAGCATCCTACAAACTTTTCATCACGTCTAAACACTAAACACATTCTTGTCAACTCAACGTCTGTTCTAACAATGCTAACACAGAGATGAGCCAGGCTGGTTTCCAGCTCTGCATTTGTCAGTGTTCAGCGAGGCCCAGGGACCTTGGCATGAGCTGGCACTTCATCTGTCGGCATCACACAGGGACTGTCATTTTATTCTATCTTTGTACAGCTCCTAGAAGAAGGGGGTCCTGATCCACGACTGGAGTTCCTAGATGCTACATTGATACAAATAAAAAATGCCAAATTAGGAATGTCACATACCCAAACTGGGCCAGAGACTCAACTGCGTCAGAGGTTTACCAAGGCAGCTTTGTCAGAGATCTACCCATACATCTGTGTCAACCATCATAGGAATGGGATGGGCCAGGATCTGGCCCACTTTGTAAGAACTATGTGGAGATTAAATACTTGCAATGCATGGAACATTAATAGAATCAAATATCTTCACAGGCATCTGTACCATCTTGTTTTTCTCCCTGTGGTGCTTGAGGCATCGCTTGGGACAGGAAGAAACCGAAGTAGATAACTTTTTAACCTGTTTCTGGTGGGTGGAAATGAAGGATGGCTAATACTCAAGCTGAAAGCTTGTGTTTTCTGGTGGTGAGGGCTGAAGAGAGAGTATAGTTAATTGAAACCACTCTCTATAGTTTTTGCAGCAGCAGAGTATTTCTGAAATTTTACAGCTATGCTGGAAATTCCCTGGAGCTTAACAATCAATTTTCTGCCAATCATAAAGCTGAAGGCACTCTGCTTTGGTCTGCAGGATGGGATCCAAAAGTGACATTTTTACTGTTACACATCTTAAATGCGAAGCCGCTTAGAGAGAGCACCTTGAAGGTTTTTGAACTCTGAAGTAATTATTTTCTGGTGCCAAGCTACACACGCTAGTAAATGATGTTTGCTGCACGCCACTCTTGCTCCCTATAGCACTGCCAAAAATTAAAATGTAAAAAAATACAGCCCAGAAGGCAGGCTTGTGTGGATGCATTTCAAGCAAAAGCTCTGTGCAGTATTTAGCATATTCAATGGCCTTGCAGACTTAAGAGAATGATGCATAAGAAGGCTCAGCAGTTTGGAGACCTTCTGGGGACATATTTTTGGGAGGACAGGGGGGTGGGAAAGGGGGAATCTAAGAGACCAATAACTACAATGAAACCAATAAGGTAGGATATTTCATGGCCCTGTCTTTCATCTAATCTACACTAATTTTACGGAGCATAAGTTTGTTGACTTCACGGAGTTACTCCTGATTTTACACTAGGGTGAATGAGAGGGAAGCCAGTTCAGCTTATATGGGACTTATGTGGTACTCTAGTCTGGTGCTGTCCTTCTGCAGATGGGTAAATCTTACCCATGCAGAATATATCAGCATGTCAAGCCAATTTCCAGAGTATGCTCAAAATGAAGACACCGCAGTAACCCATCACTTGGGCATGGTTTTCCCCAGAAGATCATCTGGATGATTATGAGAAAAATGGAACTTAGTTTAGTATATATGCTTTACTTAGAAGTGGAACAAGGGGGGGGAAACAGTTAGCCTGGGCTTTAGATACATTTAATAGAATTATAAAAGACAATGACATTAAAAAAATAACCCAACCAAACAAAAGAACAGTAGGCATTGTTGACTAGTTAGGTCAGGTTCTCAGCTGGCATAAATGGGTGCATCTCCACTGACTTAATCAGAACTGTGGTTATTTATACCAGCTGAGAATTTGGCCCTTCAAGTTGCAACGTTTAGCTGGGGTGGTATTGAAAAGTACACGCTAATGAATTTTAAATTGCTGAGAAAGAAAAGAAGGCTCTGATTCTGCAACAGGTAGGATCATGTGTAGGCAGGTCCAATGACAGCATTTCCAGGCCCCAGGGCCTGGGCCATCCCTGGGGGGGTATGGGGTCTAGGGTGGAAGTGATGAAGCCATCACTTCCGGGACCGACCCGTCACTTCAGGGACCAACAACACTGACCAATCACGGTGGCCCGTGGGGCTCAGAGCGGTTGCCTCAATTCGCTGTACCCTAACAGACATTTGGCTCCCTATATAGGTCCACTTGACATTTGGGCAGTGCAGTGCCTGTGTTGGCTGTTGTCCAGCGAGCTGCCGGCTGCGCTGCTGGGCACACTCAACCAGAATGGTCAGGGTTTCCATATGTCCACCTGCCTGCCCACCCCACGCACTCCTAGGAGCCCTGTGGCCCGCCCGGGCAATTTAAAAGGGCCCAGGGCTCCTAGCCACCGCCCCTGCCAGGGGTCCCTGGGCCTTTTTAGATTGCCCAGGCCCCTGGGCAATTGTCCCCTTTGCTTCTCCCTGTCGGCAGGCCTGTGTGTAGGTGACCTGCTCTGCATGCTACCAGTTGTATAACTGGAATCTACACTGGTAATAATGTGTGTGTGTGTGTGTGTGTGTGTGTGTGTGTGTGTGTGTGTGTGTGTGTGTGAGAGAGAGAGAGAGAGAGAGAGCGTTTCAGTGTTTGTGTTGTAGGCTGTTTTCCGTTAACTGTGTGTATGAATAAATAAAATGAATGAAAAAGATAACAAGCCAAATTCTAGTCCAAATGAAGTCAACGGCAAAACTCCCTTTCCCTTCAGTAGGACCAAAATTTGACTGAATGCGAGAAGAGTGTAAAGGGGGGGGGGAGGGGGGGGGAGGAATCCACCCTCCAGTAAGTAACCTGTCACTTATGGCAGAACTTGTATGCCTTGTTGAGATCCAGAAGCGGAAATCTGTCTCAGGAGCTTAGAAAGTCAAGAAATTTGTCTGTCTGTATTTTCATTGCAGTTAGTTAAATCCTTAGGGTCCTGTTAGTGCTGGGCTCCAAGCTGATTTTTCTTAAAATGCTGAAACCTAATTTTTTGTTTAACAATTTTAACTTTGAGGCCAGCCTCAAATTAGTGTGCCTTTCCCTGGCAGAGCCTGGTAATTTGGTAGGTTGGAGGCTTTCACATACTCAAGATATTCAATACATTTTGTTATAGTCTGTACAAAAAAATCTAGTCAGAAAATCCTGATTTATGATATTGCTCAAGTTTCCTGTTACTTTAAACCACTAACGTACTATGGCCTGCCCTTCATATGCAGCCAGCACATCTGGTCTGGAGTAGTTCCTTTCCATATCTCCAAAACGCTACACTTATAATCTATTCATAATTGAAAAGAAAAAGAAAGAAAGAAAGAAAACACTGTTCAGTGGCATCACTTGACATTTTAAAATCGTGATTGGATGTTTTTCTAAAATATATGCTCTAGTTCAAACAGGAATTAATTCAGGGAAGTCCTATGGCCTGTGTTAGGCAGGAGGTCAGACTAAATGACCACAATGGTCCCTCCTGGCCTTCTAATCTATGAATACTCTACCTTTCCCATTTTACCCTCTTTTATTTCTGTTTTACCCTTCACACACACACACACACACACACACACACACACACCTCATGGAGTATATACAATTATATGTAAATAAACACATCTCTTCCAGTTGCGGAGGCACGGAGGTCAATGGCATTCTGTACAGATACATGGGTTTGCCTATTTGTGTGAGCTTGCAGAAGTAGGGGTTTGTACACATTTTTTTAAATCTGTGTGGAAAATGGGCAACATATATTTGGGGAGATGCATTTTGCAGTGGGTTAGTTGTACAGATAGATCAAAATTTTAAAAGGTAGCTATAAATGCTTCCTATGGACTATAATGGTGTTATGTTCGTGACATACAGAGAAGTAAGATACAAACATAAAACACTTTTTTGAGAAGTTTGCAGTGTAACACTACTTTATTACTTAGAATCCAGAACCCTAGCACACAAGAACACAAAACCAGAGATAGACAAAGCAGGCTGCTCCCTAAGGCACAGTGGAATGACTCACCCCACCTCTTTGCAGACTGACTACTGACGAGACTCAGCTTGCATTCTTCTCAGTAGCCTGCAAGCCAGACCAGGAAACCCCTTACTTTTAAAAGGATAGCTTGCAGGGGTGCTGGAAGTGGGGGTGCTGAGAGCCATTGAACCAAACTGTAAACCCCTGTATATAATGGAAACCACTTCAAGCCAGGGTGTGCTGCAGCACCCTCCGCATCCCTAGTTCCAGCACCTACTATTGTCATTTTAACAACAGGTTTCTATACACCGCACATTAGCAAATCAGACAATGTGTACGTGCCTGGAGAAGCTAGAAGCTGTGGAGGGCTCAGGATATTTGACAATCAATGACACCCTCTAATTTCCCCTATCAAACAGGTATGAAATTTTTCAGTTCAAGAATTTACCAAAATCTGATATTTACAAACAACTGTGTTATTGCATCAAGTGGAATTGTATGATGTAAAAACAGATCCCCAATGCAATTTTTTAAATTACATTTTGGTAAAGACTAATATATCTATGTATAATATTGTGAATATGTGAAGGGCTATGTACATTCTGAGTATTATTGTTATTATGTTGAGGTAGGTCTTATGTTTAATAGTTCCTGTGGTAACGTGGCATAATCTGAAACAACTGTAGGTTGGGAATCTAGATACCCAATGGCATTGTCTTTTTGTTATTAATTATGCTGTGTAGATGAACTAGCTGAAGCACTGAGCCAGCTTCTCTAGCCTTGAATTCAATGGAGATATGCTGATCTATATCAGCTGAGAACTTTGACCACAGTTTGGGAAATAGTTGCCAATTCTTGTGAAAACACAGTGGACAAGCAGCCTGCTTTCTCTTCATCCCCAATTCAGCAACCATCTTTAGTCAGCAAAACACTTAAACACATGCTTACCTTTAAGCAGTGAGTAAGTCCCATTCCCTTTAATGGGATTTAAGCATGGGCTTGAAGTTAAGCATGTACTTAAGTGCCTTGCTGAAGAGGAATTGATTTGTGCATGTGCTTAGGTGCATTGCTGACCTGGAGCTTCCTCTGGGGTGCGTGCTGGAACAAGGTGAGATTTAAATCTCCTTTATCACCAGGGTACACTGTACCCCCTCAAGCATCAAATTAATGATAGCAATGACTCTAATTGCTTCTGTTGGAGAAAGAGTTGTAAGTCTCTCTCAGAATTAGAATTAGATAACAGTTGAGCATGCAGAACAGCTACACAATCTCACCTTAACTACATATTGGCTAGTTTAATAAACAGGACGAAATTGGACAGACACTCAAATTTGCTGGCAAATTCACGTGATTTTATTGTCTTCGAAGTAGTTCCAAAGGTCTAGTGGCATGGAGCCAAACTTTCAGTCCCCATTTTGGTCTTTGCAAAAGGTATGGAATAGCGAATGGCCAGCAGTCTTTGGTGTTGACCTTGGCGTCATTAGCTATAATGCACAAACCAGAACGACAAATTAGTCGGATCTTAATGATAATCTCAGCAATATCCACCAAACAAACAAAACAAGAATTCAAGTGCCAAGCTATTCTTTTACTTCATGTGAGAGTTATAAATCTCCACTTCTGAAATTTAAAGGCCATTTTAACAAACAATTTAACGTGGTATTTTTTTCCTTCAAAAAGTGCTGAGTCAGGTAGGCTTTGGCAGCTGTGAGAAATGTCTCTGATTTCATTAAAAAAAATTTTATTTAAGCCAGACCCATATTGTTACTTTGTCAGATGAAGGTGCTTGACATTACTACTGCCTTACTACTTTTTCCTTTCAATGTTATTTTTAAAGCCAGAAGGAAAGCAGAAGAGAGCGGTCTGGGAGGCTGGGTAATTTTTGCTTTTATAAATCTGATTTTTTTTTAAATATCACATTAGTCATAATGATCATAATGATTTTAGGAGAATAGTCACTAATAGATCTGTAAAAAGGGTATTGGGCTAGATCCACAAAGGGATTACAGGCACATAACTGCCACTTTGGGTACATACGTCCAAAATGTAGACCCTCAACCCCATCCCCCTCCTCCCAATTAACTAGCTGCCTAAATTCCCTAGGTGCCTAATTTTCCACCAATAATATCCCCATGCATTGTTTGGGGACCTAACTTGGGGCTGTGGGTTCCATTAGTGGGCATTGCAATACTGAATCTAAATCCCCTTTGTGGATCTAGCCCAGCAGAGCAGAGGAAGGATGGACTTGTGGTTAAGGCACTGGTGTGGGATCCTGTAGATCTGTGCTCAACTCCTGAGTCTACCACTGGCTTCCTTTCTGACAACCTCTTTGTGCCTCAGTTCCCAATCTGTAAAATGGGAATAATTTTATCCCCCTCATAGGGATATGGTGAAGATAATTCATTAGTGATTGTGAGGCACTCAGACACTATGGTGATGAGGGGCATAGAAGTACCTAGATGGAGTCATTCACTGGTATGATGGGGCAAAGAACCAGGCAGAGAGAACTGGTGAATCTGGCCAACGATAGGCACAAAATTTCATTTTGATATTTGATCACATATGCAGCCATTAACTTTATTTTCAATTTTAGTTCTCGAAATTGAGAGAACTGTGAAAACACCCTCTGAAGGCAACGAGAGGGCTTTTGTTTGATTGTGTATGTGTGTAGGTTAAGAAAAATGTAATAGGCCCTTAGAATTTGAAAAAAAAAACATATGCCCAGTGCCAGCCAAGAGCGCATTTTTACATTTGAGTTACAAACCCTTGCACATGTGAGTTAGAGTAAAAACACTGCCACAGATTTAAGAGTGACACTCCCGGGAAATGCTGGTCAGGAAATTATATTTTTCCTGAAAAATATTTGCCCCATTCCTCCCCCAATCAGTTCCACTCATGGACACAAGAATTTATATGTTAAATATAAAACTTAATAAAAGGACAAAATGAAAGTCTGATATTGATTACAACTGATCCAATGATGAAAAAAGATCTAGTTAGGCCAAATTACCAGTGATTGGGCTGAACTGGAATTCTATGCGTGACCAGGCTTGCTATTGTTCTCAAACATTTGGATGACCAGTTGGTAACTTTAGAAAATGTTTATGAATCCTGAACATTTTCTTGAATTGGTGCTGTTTTCTATGGTTCTAATATGAAGAATATACTGTTCTATTGTGTCCCTATAATGGTTTGTTTTGGCAGCAAAATGGGTGCTCCAATAATGAGGTGATGAGGGCAGTTTCAGAACTTATATAGAATAGACTAGATTTTCTGTTTACGTGACTTGTGGAAGCATGTCTAGTATAAATGATTCAACAAGCTCAGCAAGGCTGCCTATCACCTGGCAAGCTAGAGGAGCAAAACTGAAATCATGGGTGTGAATTCAGTTTGTTACACATTGATAGTCAAAGCAAATTTTCTTTGCAACCAGCAGGCAGTTTAAGAAACATTCCTATCATGCAAGAAAACTTGTCAGCACGACAAAGACATTTCATGTAAAGCCCTTAGTTGCAGGGTAATGTAATCAATAGATCAAAGTGCTTCTTAGTGTCTGAACGTGAAAGGATTGGCAATGTATTAAAGTCTCTTTATTTTCGGGAAAGGAGGTGGTGTAATATAGGCGTCAATATGTAGCTTTCCAAATACTGTGGTTCATTGTCTTCTGCAAGCGCCTGAAAGGATGACTCTAGGAACTTCTTTCAAACCTCCAAAATAGAGTTATTTATAGAGACCTGGTGACTGTACATACATTACAATGGATATATCATACTAATGTTAAACATAGCAAGTTTTAGACTGAAACCTTTCAACACGTCAGGAGTAAGAGTGGATGAGGTTTCCATAGATCATATCTCTACAGGTAAGGAAACCTTTTGATTGGGTTTCTTTTTCCTTGGATGCAGGGTAGAAATTAGAGAAGTCACCAGAAGAAAACTAGTTTCTGAAGAACAATGGGATGGAGAAAGCATATATGTGAAAGCATATCCTCAGAAAGTCTGAGACCAAATCCTGAAATCCTAATGCAGTTTTCACCCAGGCACAGTTCCCCCTGGGACACTATATGCTCTCACAGCAGTGTAGATCTAGTGTAGCTGTAAGCAGTACTTAGCCAAGACTAAGGAAGGACTTCAGGATGAGAGTTTTGCTTGCTTTCTTTAAACCAATATGTCTGGGGCCTTTTTAGTCCTCAGTTTCCACAGCTGCAACTCTAATTTACTTCAATAGGAGCTGCTTCCACCTTACTGGGCCCTCTAGTATAGTAGGACCATATTTTGCCCACTCAAGAATCACCTGGGTGCTTTTGGGAGTTGTGTGTGTCGAATGGGGGTAGAATATGGTCCTTAGGTCATTAAAATGTTAGGGCCTAATCCTGTTCACATTGATGTCAATGGGAGTTTTGTGATTGACTTCACTGAGTGCAAGACTGGGCCTTCAGGATAAACTGTACATGTTTTAGTATTCTGGTATTTAGAGTAAAAACATGCTCTAAAATGTGGGTTTCGTTGAACCTCCATTAGAGTTTAAGGAAACACACTTTGGGACAATAGGCAAATTTTCTGACTCTATTCTCGTCTAACATAATGAACTCTCTACATGTTACTAGAGGACGCACTTCTTGTTACACCTAGAGTGAAGGACTGAAGGTGTCAGATTTTCCTATCTTGGTATCAGGACTGGTGCTGTTTATTAAAGTGAAAGAAAAAGTGGAATAATAAAAAAAAACCCTTAGGCAGATACACAGGGCAGGAGTGGATAAGTGACCACTTAAAGACAGCAGTGTAAACAAAACTTAAGGGTCTAATAAGTCTTATCAGCTGAGGAGAACTGATAGAGGAAAATTAGTAGCATTTTATGGGCTTCCTGGTAATGACCTTTTCTTCAACAACTATTTCTTCCACCAATAGTTTTTGTTTCAAGTGAGGAAGCTGTTACAAAATGTGCACGGCCGAGATTCTGCCCTGTCAAGAGCTGTTCAATGCTGTGTGATAGCCCTTCATATTCTGGAAGATAAGGTGATCTCTTGCAGCACATAAGCAATGGGGTAATAGTTTACATCATTTGATCTCAATTTCTTTCTTTTTAAAAGGATTTTTAAATTAAACCAATGCTAGGGAAAGATCCTGGATCAAGAGCACAGGCCTGTATAGACCAGGTATAGTGACGCTGTGAAATTTCCTCCCATTGCCCCCTACCTCACCCCTGATAGAAGGAAACATCTGTATGGTTAAGAGAGTAATTCAGCCTTTGGAAGCCCTGCTAAAACTACCAGCAGGAATAGCAATGAGTACCAATGCGAGAATGTATTTTGTGAAGAGAACTACTATGTTTTGTGTCTGTGTCTGTGAGAGAGAAGAACAATTATTCATTTTCTATCAGACTTTTATACTGTTGCTCATGACCAAAGTGTCTGCGCACTTTCCACATAAAATCAATAGCAATAGTAAAGTCCCTAGTGGACTTCATGGAGTCTCTGTCAGTCTTTCCTTTTTGGGGTCAAACTAACTAACTGTCTGCAAAAAAATGGCCTGAGACCACCAGATCATTTTACATCAGCCACCAAAGGGTGGAAATTACTCTCAGTCACTGCTGACCTGGGTCAAGCTCAAAACAATGAGCTGTTCTTAATTACTGATTGCCATTTATACAGTATTCTAAATGTACATGGTGCCAGGCTCACATGGTGACAGTCATGCTCACTGGTTAGAACCTGTCTGAGGGACCCCAAACTAGAGCCAACATCAGAGCCAGACAGAAACAGGGTTGGAGCAGTCACAAAGCAAGGCAGGAGGAGGACTGGAACAGGACAGGAGCTGATGAAGAAGCAAGAACAATCACAGCGGCCGGCCAAAGCACAGAGCTTCTAGCAACCTTTTGTGGCTACAGAGCTTAAAAGCAGCCTGCTGGTTCCCCTCCGCCAATCCTGCCACAACCCATCAAAGCTCATTAATCTTCCCGGAGGCTGGACTGACTAGTCATCAGCTGACGGTGTTTAATCCTGACACATGGTGCTTATTATGAAAGTGACCAAGAAGTGTAAGGGTTACCCGTACCATCATCAGTGCCCTCACTCATCCATCCAAGCTCTTTATTTTAATTGCATACATTTACAGTAATATAATTTGATACAGCGCCGAAGAGCCCACATTTGTCACAATGCTTCCTATCCTGGCCATTGAGAATTGCACAGCCACTTTTGGGATAAAACAATCAAAAACATAGGCCCTTACATCTACAGATAAAGGTGAATCTCTTTTGGCTATTAGTAGTATAGGGCCAGTGATACTCAGCTGAGCAGTTCAGCTTCTTGTCCAATAGAGAACAGTAATACACACACTAGCCAATTAATGCAATATGTGTCTCAGAAAAATATAAAATCCTATGTACTCCACATTAGAAGACATTTTTTGAAAATGTGTCCCATTTTGCAACATACTCCAGATTAATAAATCAGGAACATCTTGTGTCTAGTCCTTGCATGGTTGTACTGGAGAGGCAGGGTGAAAAGACCCCTCTCCATCCTCATTTTATAGATGGGGGCCTGAGGCACAGAACATTTTTGTGACTTGTCCAAAGTCCCAGGGACAGTCTGTGACAAAGCCAAATGCTGAAATCATATCTCCTGAGTGCCAGTCCAGTGCTTTAACCTCAAGTTGAACCCCAACCACTTTCTCCACCTAATAGGAAAAATAAGTGCTGAAGTACTGGAAGGCTCTTTAACCTAGCTGAGAAAGGTATAACAAGAACCAATGGGGAGAAGCAGAGATGACCTGTGCCTTCCGATAGTGATGGGGCAGAGTGAAGGCAGCTGACTTCAGCAGTGTTACTGAGCATGCTCACTCTGTGTGAGCACATGCTCAGTACAAGCAAGCCCCAAATCTATGACCTCTCATGCCCTGCCCCATGGGATGCCTCCGGATGGAAGTGAAAGCCAGACAAATTCATATTAGAAATAAGGTACCAGTTTTAACAGGGAAGGTGATTAATCACTGGGACAATCTACCAAGGGAAGTGCTAGATTCTCTATCTCTTGAAGTCTTCAGATCAAGTCTGGGTGTCTTTCTGGAAGATATGTTTTAGTCAAACATCAGTTATTGGGCTCAGCAGAGGGGTAATTGAATGAAATTCTATGAGCTGTGTTATACAGGAGGCCAGACTAAATGACCTAATAGTCCCATCTGGCCTTTCATCTTTGTAAAGCACTGTGAAAATGCAAAGAGCTATCAATATATAAGTGCTATTATTATATTTGCCCGTTGTGATTATTCCATTGGCCTTAGTGTTGAGATGGTGCACTGTACCTTTTAGACTTTGCAAAAGGGTGTGTGATTAACTCCTAAATGCAAGGAATCACAGCCCAAACTATATGCTATGTAAGATCTTTGACTACATAGAAGTCTGTGCAATACCTAGGGACAGCATGGTAGAGCAAGGAGGATGTAATTTCAGCCTTCAAAGACTTTTTTTCCCCCTTGCTTTTGTTTCTCTAACGTATATTTTTGTGGTTTAATTTTATTCCTTTGATTTTTATATGCAAAATACAAATTAAAAAAAAAAAAAGAAGAGAAAAAAGTTCACTGGAAATGTTTGAAATATTCTGTGCTGGAAAAATAATATCCTGTAATATATGGATAGCCATGTAAAAACTCTGCTGCCTAACACCACAAAACCCTCCTGGGTGTGACTTTACATGGCAGGGGGGTGGTTTCATAGTTGGTTAATATACTATGTTTGCATCTCTAGGGACCTCTGTTCAAATCCTGGCTCTGGGTAGGAGGGAAAATAAGTTTGGTGGTCTCATTAGTCCTCACTGAAAAAAAAAATCAGCCCCATAATTTGGTATAGTTGGCAGCCTTTGCTCTGGATAAATCGAGGACTAGAATAACAGGGGTTAGTGCAAGCCAGGATTGAGGTACATTGGCAGAGAGGGAAAATTTGCACAGAGCCTGCCTGTACCAAAGCCAGTGTTAACAGTCCTTCTACTTTTATTTGCTCTGAATTCACTCATATATTTGCAAATCAAAATGGTTTTAAAGACATGGGGGAAAAAAGATGGCTTTAAACTTATAAAACATATAACAGACCCCTTTCCCGACATGTTTTATTGCAGCTCAGCAAATCCCCAAACTCCATCTTTAAATTATTTGAATTAGAAAAGATGTAAAACTAATCAGAATACTGCTGTCTAGATATCCCTTTGTCTGCAATATAGGAACTTTATCTTCTGGTAAAATCATTACACAGGTTATCAGTTATAAATAATCCTTTATAAAGGACTAATAAATCAGAAAGTTTGCATTTCTTGAAAGGAACTATAATTGTACTCCCATACAAATAATTTCAAGATTTGCATTTCAGCAATTTGCATTAAGGCTGTGGTTTATTAAAAGTGGCCTTAAATTGCAAAAAAGCATGAGGTGGTGCTATTTGGACGTTCCCCTATGCATAACACAAAAGCAAATTAGTATGGCATGTATTTGTTCTATTTTTTTTTTCTTCCTAGATAGCTTCAAGATGGGCCAGATCCTCAGCTGGTGTAAATCAGTGTAGTTCTAAGGACTTTGACAAAGTTTTCAACAAATACTTCTCTTTCTTTCTCTCTCTTCCCTTGGAAGATGATATACTGCATCAAATCCAGAGCCTGGCTAATGCAGCTTACGCTGTCACCATGCCTGGTTAAACTGTAATTAGAGGCTGCACTGCTCAGGAGTCCATACCCAGAAGCCACAGAGGATTAATTAGGTCTGATATTTATTTCTTTTGATATGAAACCCAGATGTGTGCAGTTAACCAGAAAACCATAGGGAGAGCCATCCTGATTTTTTTTTCCCCCGGTTTGGACAGAGGAAAAGCAGCCTTGCCCACCCAGAATTAAAAACAAAACAACAATAACAAACTAGCACCAAATAGTGATCATGGAAAAGATTTTAATACCTTCATTGATCATCTGCAAAGCCACTTTATCATCAAATAATTCAGACAACCCAACTTTCCTTTGTTACAAACTGTACAATTTAGAACACATACGGTTTGTTAATTTATCTTTCTGATAAAGCCTGGAAGAAAAATACGGAGGGAGTTGTTTTCCTCTTCATTAGCAACAGAAGGTTGAGTGGGACACCAGTCAGTCTATCTTTTAAATAATGCTTCTAAAGACACTAAGGCCTGGTCTACACTGGGGGCGGGGGGGAATCGATCTAAGGTCTGGTCTATACTACCCGCCTGAATCGGCGGGTAGAAATCGACCTCTCGGGGATCGATTTATCGCATCCCGTCGGGACGCGACAATCGATCCCCGAATCGGCGCTCTAACTCCACCAGCGGAGGTGGTAGTAAGCGCCGCCGACAAAAAGCGGCAGAAGTCGATTTTGCCGCCGTCCTCACAACGGGGTAAGTCGGCTGCAATACGTCGAATTCAGCTACGCTATTCACGTAGCTGAATTTGCGTATCTTAAATCAACTCCCCGCTGTAGTGTAGATGTACCCTAAGATATGCAACTTCAGCTACAAGACTAGCATAGCTGAAGTCAACGTATCTTAGATAGACTTAGAATCACTTACTTCGCATCCTCACGGCACGGGATCGACAGCCGCCGCTCCCCGTTGACTTTGCTTCCGCCTCTCGCTGAGCTGGAGTTCAGCAGTCAACGGGAGAGCGATCGGGGATCGATTTATCACGTCTACACAACACACGATAAATCGATCCCCGATAGAGCGATCGCTACCCGCCGATCCGGCGGGTAGTGTAGACGTACTCTAAGAAGAGCTCTATGTAGCTCAAAAGCTGGTCTCTTTCACCAACAGAAGTTGATCCAATAAAAGATATGAGAGAGACAAGGTGAGTGAGGTCATATCTTTTTAATACCACATTCATCACCATATCCAAACACCTGTCCATTCAGTAAAGAAGCTGCCTGCAAGTGAATTATAGAGAATAGCATCTGAAAAGAGCATACACTGGCAAC
Organism: Trachemys scripta elegans; assembly: GCF_013100865.1. Lineage (NCBI taxonomy): Eukaryota > Metazoa > Chordata > Testudines > Emydidae > Trachemys > Trachemys scripta. The sequence continues at coordinate 8,880,814 of NC_048310.1, read as the reverse complement.
AAGTATGGTACTGCCCCAGAATCCTATTCTGGAAGGTGGCCCCAGGGGTATGAGAGTAATTCATTTTCTATGCTCTGGCTGTCAAAAAGAGCAAGTTTCTGTCCATTGTAATGGTGATTTTTGTGCTGTGGACACCTGTGTATTTGGAAATGGAATGAGGCTACCAACTCATTCACATAACCAAACTGGTCAGCTACTGAGTCATTCATGTTATGAAGCAGGCCGGTAGGGTAACAGCTAGCGCTGGTCAACCTTCAGCCCAAACTTTTTCTTTCATTGAAAAACTGTCTTCTTAAAAAAAAAAAAAAAAAAAAAAAGGTTGTTTAAAAACATTTCCAATTTTTTGATTAAAAAAAACCCAGCAGATAAACAAAAATCAGGTTTGGATTTTCCTCTTTCCTTTCTAGCTCTTCAGTTTGCCCTCCCTTTCCATCGGCAAAATGTAAAAAGGAACAACAGAGGGCTCATGGGGAAAAGCGAACAATAATGTGAAAAAATAAAACAAAAACAATCCGTTTTTTAAAATGTTTTTTCACTGACAAATCTGAAAATTTTGAAATTTCCCCCTCCCCCAAATATTGAAAAAACAAAACAGTTTCAAAATTGCTCATGAAGCATCCAGATTAATTTTCTCACCAGATTGAGTCCTTTGTTACTATGCACTTGAGTACTCATTTAAAACCCACTGGTGTCAATGGAAACATTCCTATTGACTTCATTGGGCTGTGGCTGGAACAGATTTGAACTAGTGGCAAAAGCCTCTAAAGACCATTCCAATCCCCTGACCTACCCAGGTAACATATTTTACTCTTTCTGAATAATTTTACATTGTTTCTGAATAAGTCCTATAAGACCAAGTGAAGTTTAGGGGTTTGATTCTCCTCTGTCTCACAGGGAAAATCAAAAATACTTTCACTGAAATCAGTGGAATTATACTAGTGATAGTGAGATTTGGATCAGGTCTTGGATTGCTGCAAATTCTGCACTATCTTCATAATGTGTGTGTGTGAAATTATATATGTCAAATGAACAAACTCTCAATTTAAAAGAAAAAAATCCAAGAGGACAATAGTAGGTCAATTTTTTTTTCTGAAGGAATTTGTAGTATTTATTTTTCAAGTAGACTGTCAAAAGCAAGCTTTTGCATAGTTTCCTGGAAAACTTCCTCACTGCTTTGCAGTTCATAAACCTCACCTTTTTCAGTCCATTTATGGTGCATCTCACAGGTCTGCCCAGCTCCAAAAAGTCAGCTGAAAAAACAAATGGTCCTTTTAGCTCCTACAGTACATGTAAGATATGTCAGGACTCAAACATAATGGAAAAAATTGAAACCACTAAATTTGAACTAAATATCCACTGCTACTGCTGTGTGCCCCATTACTCCTAGAGATTCCAGGTTCTGGAGAATATCAACCAAATTAACCTCAACAACTGAGGTGTGGTGTTGCTCTTGATATTGTCCCTTCTGTGGCCACCTTTGGTGTAATTAGAAAACTATTCAGCAAAGAACACCTCTCTCCTTTTAATCTCTTTTTTTTTTCCTTTTTAATTTCAGGGGGATTTGGGCAGCTTTTATTATCGGCAGCTTTTATTTTTTCTAACTGGATGTCTATCAAATTTAGTTAAGTTTTAATCGAGGCTTAATCAAGAGTTGTTGAGTTTTTAAAATAAAACAAAAAGATAAAAAACAAAGCTCACTTGCCAGAACCCTATAGGTGGAAGTTAAAGCTATTAACTCAGATGTTCCAAAGTGCTAGAGTATCAGGGTTACTGTCCAGCTGGTAGATGATGGGTAAATTTAATACAAAGAAAAACTGAAATGTGTCGACTCTGAACTGATTAATCCTAGGGGGCTGATCCTGCCATCTCAGGACATGAATAACCTTAACTGATTTCCCTGAGGGTCACTCAGTATCTGGGTCCAGGAATGTATTTGTTTCTTTACTTTCACAGTTGTTATTAAACTGAAAATCTTACAGAGAGAGAGAGAGGGAAGAATAAAGTCTTACTAAAAAGTCAGGGAGATTTCTCCCAGGTAACATCTCTGATAATGAAAGCCTATCATTGACAACTCCTGAGCGTGGGAACAGGAGCTCCTTCTCATTACAGCAGATACGATTTTGATTGTGTATTAACACACAGATGTGTCATCTATCCCAGATTTGGAACCTCTATCCACAACGATGTAAATCTTGGCTTAAGACTCTAACAGTCAGTTAGCATGTTCCCAGCCTGGTCACATTCGTAAAGGTAATAAACCATGCTTGTTCTATGAAAGGCACAAAATAAAAATCTTAAACCAGACATGATGAAACACATGCAGGCTATGTTTGTAAATAAAAGCTGCTAAAATGCTACTCTGGAGAATAATTCAAGCAAAGTCTCTCTGGGCATAACCATTTTATTTTTCCCTTGAAGACCATGTAAACATGAGGGAGGGGAAAAAAATCAACCCAAACCACAGTTTGTAATTTTTGTGGTAGCTGTTGCAATGTAAATTTAGATAAATAAATCTGAGTCAAGGATTGTGTTGAGGCAGTTTGTCTGGATTCAATCAAGTGAATGGTTTATAGTACTCTGATATAATCAAAGAATTAACCAGATTGTCTAATTGAGTCTGTCTATGTCTAATGTTTTTGCTCCATATTATGTTGCTCCTGCACTTTACTTAATGTATATATCTTAACTGACTTTTTACATAACCAGCTTGGACTGTGGAAAAACAAGATACAATTATTGATGGTCAAAATTTTTCACGCTAAAAGTTTATTCTTTGGAAAATGACCTTTTTTTCAGAAATGAAGCTTTCCACAAAAAAAGTTTAACACTATGAAAATGTTTAATTTTTCATGAAATTTTAAGTGAAATTTGTATCAGTATAATTATTTTCAATGTAATTTTTTTTTACTGAGAAAACATGATTTTTAATACAACAAAACATTCTATTATGATTTTGAAAATGAATTATCTAAAAATGTGGGGTTTTTTTTGCAAAAAATATTGTGAAAAAATGAAATGTGGGTCCCTTTCAAATCCTGCAAAATAGAAATAACTACAAAATTGACATTTTTAATGAAATTTCATTTTTCAGCTAGATCTAGGTTAAACTTGGTAAAGTTTTGTTCTTCCCCTTTTGTTGAAACTATTGTGTAACACTGTTGCCTATCTTTAACCTGCTTCTGTATCACACCCAGAGGAGGCAGTACTTCTATGATGGGTGGAATGTTTTCCATCAACACTGGTACGTGGTAGCTTTCCATCAATATGTTGACCAAATTCTCAGCCAAAGTACGTCAATGGCGCTAAAGCAGCAGACAATTGGGTCCATAGTCTGCAAAGCACTTCAGAAGCCTTTGAAATGAAATGTCCTACAGTCAGGAGCGGCGCCAGGGTTTTTGCCGCCCTATGCAGCAGAGCTCCTCTTCAGAGCATTCGGCGACCGGGGTCCTTCCGCTTCGCGTCTTTGGGGCACTTTGCTGGCGGGTGTGACAGTGTATCCCATAAGGCTTTATGGGGAGGGGGTGCTTATACATGTATGTATGACATAACTGGAATATGTTTTGTGCTGCCTGTGCCATGTAATATATCTCCGTAAAGGTTATGGTCTACTATATCTATTCATCCTATTTGTACATATATATCATTTTCTACTTGAGGTTAAGAATATGGGCCGTATGTTTGCTTGGTTTCTAAGTAAGCTTTGGGAGGCATTTGGTCAGCTTCTTTAGGAAGGAATTCGCCAGGTTAAGTACCTGATCAGGAAACACTTGGAGAACAATGCATCTAGGAATGCTCCAATCCACATAAGAAGTCTTCCTGGAGACATGCAAGATACCATGTGGACAATGGTTTTGGCCTGTAAAGACTGAGTCATGCAGGGACATGTGACTTGCCCAGGTGACTCCAGAACTCCATCTTGGAGCTGGACTTTGCATAGGAGGGAGGAGGGGGGTCTCCACCCACAAGAGAGAGTCTATTTAAACCCGTGGGAGACCCCTCTATTTTGTCTTCAGCTGGCTAAAGAAGGAGCCTCTCCACCCCCGCCAGGATACTTGAAGGAAACTGAAATAAAGGACAGTAACTACAAGGGTTGTGAGTGATTGCTGGACCCAGGCTAAAAGGAGATTAGCCTGTAAAAGGGAGCATTCTGGAACTGGTGAGATTATCTGTATTTAGTTTGATTAGACATAGATTTGTGCATTTTATTTTATTTTGCTTGGTGAGTTACTTTGTTCTGTCTGTTACTACTTGGAACCACTTAAATCCTATTTTCTGTATTTAATAAAATCACTTTTTATTTAGTAATTTACTCAGAGTATGTATTAATACCTGGGGGAGCAAACAACTGTGCATATCTCTCTATCAGTGTAATAGAGGGCGAACAATTTATGAGTTTACTCTGCATAAGATTTATACAGGGTAAAACGGATTTATCTGGGTTTAAACCCCATTGGGAGTGGGGCATCTGAGTGCTACAGACAAGCACACTTCTGGGAGCTGTTTTCAAGTAAACTTGTAGCTTTGGGGCAAGTGATTCAGACCCTCGGTCTTTGTTGGAGCAGACGGGAGTGGCTGGCCCAGCAAGACAGGGTGCTGGAGTCCTGAGCTGGCAGGGAAAACAGGAGCAGAGGTAGTCTTTGCACATCAGGTGGCAGCTCCCAAGGGGGTTTCAGTGATCCAACCCGTCACAGCGGGTCCCGGAGCAAGTGAAGGACCCACCTTCAAAGCACCCCGAAGACACAGAGAGGAAGGACCCCCGCCGCCGAATTGCCACCGAGGACGGCAAAATGCTGCCCCCCAAATCCTGCCGCCCTAGGCGGCCGCTTAGGGTCGCCTAGTGGAAGCGCCAGCCCTGCCTACAGTGTAGAGATTAGAGCTGTTCAGTTATTTTCCAGTGAAACTGAAACTGTGGGAAAGAGATGTTTTGGTGAATCTGCTAATGTGAAACAATCATGAAAAAAAAGTTTCAAAATTATCAAAATGTCCCTTTTCAATACTTTTGAAATGGAAAGTTTTTCCTTTTTTTCTTCAAAGCAATTTTGTGTTTAGAAATTTTAGTTAATTTATACTGGTTTAAATGTTTATAAAGGTTAAACATTTAAAAAAATCAAAATTGAAATAAAACCTTTTAAAATTATTGAAATTAAAAGTTTTGATTGACCTGATCCAAATTTTGTGGGGGTCTATCAGTTTCTGATAATTTTCAAGATTTAAATATTTTTGTCCCCATTCAGGATGGGGAAACTTTTCAAAATCTTGAAAATACTCATAGGATGTAAAAACCATTTTCCATCCACTTCTAGATTAGCTTTCCAAATAGTTATATGGATTGGCCCAGCTTCAGAGCATGATTATTAAGACACAGTGTAATTGATCCAGGAAGATGAGCAATGGGAATGATGTATCAACTAAGATCAATCAAAATTTTTCCACTAAAATCATTTTTCAATGGAATTTTTGACTAACCAAAATTTTTCACTAAAAATCCCTGCTTTGTGGGAAAAATTTTGACTTTTTGTTTAAACACTGAAAACCCAAAATGTATTCAGTTTTTTGCTAAAAAACAAAATATCTTTAGCCAAAAACGGAAAATTGTTGTGTTTTTGGTAAAAAGTAAATCGAGATTACACAAAGCCTTAAACACACAGGCATTAGATGTAGGCCTGATCCATAAAGTCCAAATCTGGAAGCAAACTTTACCAAAGTTTAGGGCTGTTTAGATCCAGGATTTTGGTCCAGGCCCATCTCCAGGGACAACATAAAGTTCAAGTCTATAATCATGGAAGCTCAGTCCTTCTCCCCTTGCCTACACATACCATGGTTCAGTCAGCAATGCATTACCTATGTGCTGTTCTGCTCTGAAGACAGGGCACTTTGTTCTAGTCGTCCTCTTCTAAGGCCTGGTCCACACTAACCTCCCACTTAGAACTAAGATACGCAACTTCAGCTACGTGAATAACATAGCTGAAGTTGAAGTACCTTAGTTCGAACTTACCGCGGGTCCAGATGTTGCAAGCAGGCTCCCCCGTCGACTCCGCATACTCCTCTCGCGGAGCAGGAGTTCCGGCATCGACGGCGAGCACTTCTGGGATCGATCCAGGATCGATTTATCGTGTCTAGACAAGACGCGATAAATCGATCCCAGAAGATTGATTGCTTACCGCCGGACCCAGAGGTAAGTATAGACGTACCGATACAGGCACTGTTCAAATCAGTGGGAGTTTTGCCATTGGCTTTCATAGGGTGGGGATTTGCACTTCTCTAGGTAAGTGTGACTTTTTGTTACGGCTCTCCAGAAAGGAAAAAATAACAGCAGGACAAAATAGAAAGTCACTGGCCAAAATCAAGCCTTGTGTAAGTGAGTGCAACCCTCTTGACATCCAATATGGCTGCTCATTTCTAAACCAGGTCTGAATTTGGCTCCTCATAAGCAGCACAAATTTCCTACGATCACAGTATATGCAGTAGTTGAAAGGGTGGTAGAGGAGGGGGACACACAAGGTCATAACTGTCATAGGATATCTTTGGCAATGTGGGGTCTTGAATGGTTTAAATAAAGGTGGTATACATCAGGCATGTAACAGAATGTGCAGCCCTATCTCTGGGACGTTGGATGTCTAGAAAAACATAATATCCTGAGGGCTGCAGATTAAGGCTTATTAATCAGTTAAAGACAAGGTCTTAGGTAGAATTGGCTGCAGTTAGGTCTGTGGTGAGTTTAAGCACCATCCTAGTCAAATAGGCTTTAAACAGTTATTGAGTCTCGATTGAGCATATAATCCCCGGGAAGGAGACTGTCAGTGATTTTTGTATGTCTGTGTTTTTCAACTTGTGCCATAGCCAGTGAAGGAAAGAGACAAGGAGTCATTAATTTTGTGCGTTTGTGTGCAAGACAGAGAGAGAGTATGTTTCCTGAAGAAACGTTATAATTCACTTCACCCCCATATTTCCTTTGCTGCCCTTCCCACCTCCCCTCAATGCTTTTCTTAGCACAGCCCCCCCCAAAAAAGAAAGAAAGAAATATGCTCCCTGGATTGGAAAAGTCAGCTTTTCCCAGGAGCAGTGTAATAATGTTAATGGAAGGGAGAACGGGAAAGAGGAAATGTTTCGCTAACGTGGAGAATTTCTGGCCTGCGTTCTTTCTGAGGCCTGTTTGTCAGGGGAAAAAGGAAATTGGTGGCTGGATGAAATATGAGCTGGTGCAGCTGCAGTGCCTTTAAATACAAGCTTTTTTAAGCACACTGGCGCTTCAGTTTGGGGGTCTAAGCAGATGCCGAAATGCCTTTCCCCACTTCACATGGGGCCTTTGCGTGCTGTGGTTTTAAGACCAATGTTCAGGTGATAAAAAAAAAAAAAAAAGGACGAAATGTCATTTTCAGAGAAGCAAAAAATACTTCAGGCTCTTTGGCGTGGAACTCATAAAGGGCTTTTTGTGTGTGGGTAGTCGGTGCAGTGTCAAGACAAATCACTTGCACAAGGTGGAGTAACACTATCTGAAATTAAATTTGGGCCTCCATTTACAAGTAAAACTTTCTGGTCAAAAATGCCTTTTCTTTTGAAGAAGCTGGGGGGAAAAAAACCCACACTGTTTTGCTTTCTATTTATAACAAGCTACCCATGCATTAGCTAATTAACTGAACTCATCAGCTGGAGTTAATAAACAGCAAGCAATCCGAGACGTTTGGTAGAATCCAGGTCAAGGTTTAGGACTAGCAGAATTTAAATACCATGAACTCGCTGCAGACTCCTGTGATATTGCTTTTCAGGCTCTTTGGGCTGATTTGGATTTTATTTCCTTAGTATGAGAGGGCCTTAAAGTGGGCATGCAAAGAAGGGATATTTCGAGAAAAAGAGAGCAACAGGTAAAACAGGCATTTTACTACCCATATTGCATCTTTTTGGAACAAGACCCTCCATGTTTTCTTATGTTGAAGTGCAAGATACTTATGTTGAAGTGCAAGATACTCTAAGAATAAAGACCAAAGGTCTGATTCTCACTTACACTTAGGCCCCTTCACATTCCTCTGGCAGCATAAAGGGGACTTAATGAGGATGTACATGTAATTTATGGGTACTTAACATTTTTCTGATCCTGTTTTGTTCTTCTTTAGTTAATGCCACTCAAATTCAGATTCTAAACTGTTTATCAATTGCAGTGAGAGATGCAAACATCTCCTAAAACCCAGTAGGTATGTGCCTACATTGGAGTCCTGCATTGCTATGGCCTGGTCCACACTAAAAAAGTTAAATCAATCCAGATACACTGCTCTGGGGTATGAAAAATTCACACCCCTGAGTGACTTAGTTAAGCTGATCTAACCCCTGGTGTAGACAGAGCTAAGTCAATGGAATTCTTCTATTGACCTAGCTACTGCTTCTTGGGGAGGTCGATTACTTATACCTAGAGTGACCAGATGTCCTGTTTTTAAAGGGACAGTCCCGTTTTTTGGGACTTTTTCATATATAGGTGCCTATTACCCCCCACCCCCCGTCCCGTTTTTTCACGGTTGCTATCTGGTCACCCTACTTATACCAATGAGAGAATCCCTCTTGTTGGCTTAGGTAGCATCTACACTGAAGAGCCGCAGTGGTGCAGCTGTAGCGCTTTAAGTGTAGACATAGCCTCGGTATGAGTAAGAGTCTTAGAATCTAGCCCTATGTTCGAAATTTTAAAGTATGATTTTACAAGAAATTATATCCTGGATTGTGGGACTTTTTTTGGTGCTATTTATATTTCAGCAATATGTCTGAATTAGGGCTCGTCTACACTTAAAACGCTTCAGCAGCACACTGAGCTGCTCCAGCAGCGCCACTGTAGCGCTTCAGTGTAGACGCTACCTACACAGACAGGATGGATTCTCTCATAGGTATAGGTACTCCCTCTCCTATTGACCTAGTGCTGTCTACTCCAGGAGTTAGGTCGGCCGAACCATGTCTCTGAGGGTTGCAGATTTTTCACGCCCCTGAAAGACGAAGCTATGCCGATGTCACTTTTCAGTTGCCAACATTTTTTGTCTGTTGAAATATTTTGTGATTTTGTTTTTGTAACTCTCATGTTTCATGACGCCTACAAAAACTTGACAATGGTTAGGTTGCTGGTGTGCTAACACCACTGTCTGTCATGTTGACCAATATTGGCTCATTGTTCCTTGTACTCCACTATCTGTCTGTATCCATCTGTTGTCTCTCCCTCCTCCCCTGCCGTTTCTACTGCATCTAGCATAACGAGGTCCTGGTCCATGACCATCACCATCATCAAAAATATTATTCAAAATGTTCTCAAAGTTATTTGCTTGCTAAAAAATGGTGTTTGGGTAAATGAAACATTTCAATACCCAAATCAATAATGATTTTGATTAAAAAAATACCAAATATTTCAAAACATTTAAAAGTGTCCATTTTGAACCCTGAATAATGGATTTCAAATGCAGCTTGTTTCCATGCTTTAAACAAAAACATGTTGACCATCTCTACTGGCCAAATGCCCATAACATTCTGTAGTCAGCACCTGTAATGACCTATGGGGAATGACCTAATATAGCAACTACATTTGCAAATATGCTTTAGTGGAACCTCAACATTTGTGGACAATATCTTGCAGCCAGAGTCTTTCACATACCAGTTTTTCCATGCAGAAAAACCTCATATTTATGCACACAGGAAGTATCTGTATTCACATTCAAGTTTTGATGCACACACACAGACAACATGGCACATGTAAACAGAATGTGCAAAAGTTTGGGTGCACAAAATTGAGCTCTCAAATCAAGAGTGAAATCCTGGCTCCACTGAAGTCAATAGCAAAATTCCCATTGACTTCGGTGGCATCAGGATTTCACTCTGAGAATCAGCTTTCAAAAATTTGGCTCAGTAAAGTCTCCCCTTTGCAGTTTTTATGATTTGATGCCTCTGGACAATTTTGCCTCCTATCTAATGCTGAATCATTGTTGCCAAAGGAAACTGTAGGACATTATCCACTAATCTGATGCTTCAGTCTCCAGGCCTGTGGTAGCATATTGAAAATATGCTTTCCGAAATAATATACCAAATTACACATTATTTCATTTGACAAACAAAACCCCTCTTGTGGTTAGCAGAATGAATCGTGTAGATCATAATTTTGACAGCGAGTACTGAGGTTGAACCGACTGTTTAGACAATTTCGCTGTGTATGCATCGCTGTTCCAGTTCAGTGCGAGCATATTGCAAATTCAGAAACTATACTTACCGATACCAGGGCATGACCAAAATTTATAATACTGTTGTTTACTTTCACCAGCACTACAAGGAGAAATGCAACCTCGTGAACTTAAATGGCCTCAGGTTGGTCACGTTGTTGTTCATACTTCATTCAAAGCACACGTTGCCTCACAGAAATGTCAGGACAAAAACAGGACTGCATCACGCTCCTATACTTTGAGTCTAGTTTTTCTCCACTACAATGGTCAGTCTATTGGACAAAAACTAAAGAAGGACTCCCAGTGATGCTGCTTGATTTGGGGGGATGTGGGAGGAAACGGTTGTCTATTGATTCCACTTTGATTTTTTTTTTTTGTGATTAAAAAAATATATATATTTCAAAATCTTCCACAGAGGCTGCTCTACCAGCTTCCTCCTCTCACTAAATTGGCATTTCCCCTTAATGACTGTCAGGAAAGACAGTCTTTTAGCATGCTAGTTCTGCATCATCTGGAACGGGACTGTAGCAAAGTGGCAACAAAGCTTTTTTAATGGTTGAAATCTGAGGTCTCTTCTTTTTCTTTCCCCTGCTCTTCACCCCAGGGCCGCCCAGAGGATTCAGGGGGCCTGGGGCAAAGCAATTTCCGGGGCCCCTTCCATAAAAAAAAGTTGCAATACTATAGAATACTATATTCTCATGGCAGGCTGGGGGCTGGGGCAAATTGCCCCACTTGTCCCCCCCCAGGGCGGCCCTGCTTCACCCAGCACATGCTCATGCTTGCAATGCTGCAACATGTAAAGCTCAAGATGCTCTTGTATTTGTATTCTTCCTTTGCACCCTTTGCAGTGCCGCTCTGTCTAGACCTTCAAATGCTATGAAGAGAATAAACACTCTAAACTTCTTCCCCGCAAAAAAAAAAAAATCTACTGGAAAACAGCCATAAATATCATGCTGGCTCAGAAATGTTGAAGTTCTCCAAAACCAAACTCAGAATTATAACAAGGTGCTTTTCTTCACTTCCCTTCCGTCTGAAATATGGCAAGACAAATGTAGAGGCAGATGTAGCATTAATGGAGTGTGGGATGTGCCTTGCTTAGGACAACATAAATATGTCTGATGAAGGAAAAATAGGGTGGAAACATAAAACGTGCACAACACTTTGCTGATGGACAGCAGACTTTTGTGTGACATGTTGGAGAAATTGCTCATGAACAGCTCATTCATGGGGGAAAAATATGACTATTGCATTAGGGAGATGTAATGTAAATAGATCTGCTTGGTAAGTAATCGTTACCCAAGTCAGAGATGTCTGAAAAGAGCTTTGAAATATATTACCAGTGTTCCTAAGCCTGGAAAGTCTTCGAAGACCCAGTTCTATGAGGGGCTGACCACCCTTCATTCCTACTGAAACCAACGAACATTAAAACTGCTCAGGCTTTAATAAGAATGGGTCTGAGTCTCTGATCACACCCTTATAAATAAGGATAAACGCTACTGGAGTCAATGTTTTTTTCACTGGTGTATAACTGGCGAATGAAGAATAGGTTAAACATCTATACAGAGAAAGAGAGAAAGAACCTTGCCAATTTGCATTTCACTCTTCTCCAGACCTCTTTTTTCACATCCAGACACACAGACACAGATAGTAGCCTCTGCCATTTCTCAGCAGAGTCCTCATAAGGTCTCTTATTAAGAAGAATTGTGAGTTTTACAAGATCATCTATTCAATTTATATTTGGTTACTGTGAAGTTTTACAGAAATTGTTAAAAAATCCACTACACTTGCCAAATAAAAGAGGTACATATGCAGTGCAGCATCCTTGCTTTCTCTTATTGTGTTTCTCCACCTACTCTCATATCTATAACCTCCAGTAACTTCCAATGTGTATTTCAACCTTCAATGAGAATTAGCTAGGTTCCATAGACCAGCCATGATTCCCAAATCATGCCAGGAAAACCCAAGACTGACCATCAAGTAGGCTCCATCTCTAAAAAATTCCTAATAACTCTAAAGAGCAGTCCAATGAAAGACTTTCACTTACCACATAGGTAGTTTAAACTGGAGAGATTTACAAATTGTTGCATCCTAGCCACTGCTGCTCTCTTCTGCTAACATCTATATGTATGTTAATTGCATGGTTTGGAGAAAAAGTCCTCACTTAATATTGATCTGTGTTAAGCGTCAAAGATATCATCAAGGTCCTGACCACTGACGTCAATGGACAGTTTTCCACTTGCTTCAATGAGCGTTGCATCAGGCCCCAGTTGAGCCCTTTTTGAAGAGGCTAGTCTAAGTTGATATGTGCCTTTGGCAAATTCCAGGGAACAGATTTCATGGCTGCCGCTGAAGTGTGGATGAAACAAGATCTCTCAAATTTTTGCTCATCTTGGAGAGAACCCAAACATGGAGGTTCCAAACCCCAAACCCCCAATGTATTGCTCAACATTTAATTTTGATTTCTCCATGTGATACCCTCCTTGTTGGTACAGGGCCACTACTAATAATGAAAACGCTAGCATCAGCGTGGATCATGGCCCTTCTTTTTTCTTTCTTTTTTTTTTACTCACATAATTTGAAGCATAAGGCCCTATTATTGTCTGGAAGTGCACAATTTATTAGTGTCAGTTTCTCTGCTCTGTTAGTTCAGGACCTCATATAAACTGTGTGTTTCCATATTCTGGAATAGATATAACTTAACTCTTGGTCTGCTTTCATTTTTCCTTTTAGAACTCAAAAGTGTTTTGGTAGAAGGGGTGTCTCAAGTTCACATTTGAAAGTTAAACCCCGTTTTATTCACTGGTGTTTAACACTAGTTCATCCGCGCTGACAACTTACTCTTTCAGCTGGAAACCTAAGATCTCTCTCCCCCCTCTGTGACACGTAAAGCTGAATTAAGGTTTAAACTCTGGTTAGAAAGTTCCAATCCAATCAGTAACAGTACTGCAAAAGATCAGCAACTGACTAGGGATCTGATAGTCCTCTCTGTTAATAGTGTATAAGTGAAGAGTGACCTTACTGAAGTTAATGGACCTATATTAGAGTCTAAAAAGTGCATCAGTGAGATGTTTTTTTAATATGCGTGGGTGAAGTTGTTCAGATCAGATTATAACAGATAAAATTCTGTTATCTCAGACCCAAACCGAACTATTAATCCAGTTCCTGAAAGGTCAATTAAGTTGTCCCCAACCCCCAGTTTCACGTGACTTTCTGGACTTCTTGATTCCAGCTTTAAAGGAGAAGCAGAAGTGCTGAAATACAAGAAGAAAGAATGTCCTCTTTGTGTCCCTATTCCAGGGGTCGGCAACGTTTGGCACGCGGCTCGCCAGGGTAAGCACCCTAGCGGGCCGGGCCAGTTTATTTACCTGCTGACGCAGCAGGTTTGGCCGATCACGGCCCCCACTCACCGCGGTTCGCCGTCTCGGGCCAATGGGGGCAGCGGGAAGCAGCGCGGGCCGAGGGATGTGCTGGCCGCGGCTTCCCGCCGCCCCCATTGGCCTGGGACGGCGAACCGCAGCCAGTGGGGGCCGCGATCGGCCGAACCTGCCGCGTCAGCAGGTAAATAAACTGGCCCGGCCCGCTAGGGTGCTTACTCTGGCGAGCCGTGTGCCGAACATTGCCGACCCCTGGTCTATTTGATCAAGTAGAGTACATACAAAACAACCACAGCTTTCACAAAATAAATGGTACCATGGATTTTAGACAGTGAAACAAAATGTTCAGGACTTCAGTGTACCCAGTAAAACAGCCAGAAACCAGGGACAAATTAAAGGCTGTCAGTGAAGTAATTACCTCCCTTTCTTATCTGGCTCATTTAAATGTGCGCTAGCTATATGCTGATGCATGCTAAGTACTATATCTGCATCCTATCAAATGAGCAGAATTGTATATAAACTATTCTCTTCAGTCCTAATTAATGGACTCCAATTCCACATGATTTGTCATAGCTCTGTCAGGAAGTTATCCTTCTTGCTGTGGAAGATCTTCTCTGACTCAAGAGAATGCTCAGGTAGCCATCTTGTTCCATTCCAGACTTGTTGAACTGTCCCTTTAACACAACTGTCCATCAGGTTTACATTTCTCTTTGTGTGGGTCTCTTAACTATTGCATCTGGCAGAATAGGATGGGATGAGAATTCTGTTTGGCTTCCTGGCTGGCAGCAAACCTAGCTGAGGTCCATGGAAATACCAGCAAAAGATTTGTTGCATCCTTTGGTCATTTTCATTGCCATACCATACCTCTGTGCTTCAGAAACTCTTTGTTTACTGTATGCCCTTTTAATTCTGGCACTGTCAAAGCTGGGTCCATTAACATAGCATTATTATGATTTATTAGCTGTGCATGGCAAACACAATGTTATGACAGTTGGGCTGAGATTAGTTTGCAGGTCAGCCTACTCGTTAGACTGGAACATTTTCAGGTCTGTTTAAAAGTTGGATCTGAGCTCAGGTTTTGGATTGTGGAAGCCCCAGAGGAGGAGGAGGCAGGTCTGTGGTGCTTCTCCAACCCACCCATATGTCACCTCAGATGAATGGCAAGAAAAACCCACTTGTTAGAAAGCAGAGGTGGAAAAAAAAATGGCATTTGACGAGGTTAGAGGAACAGAGCTCCTTCTCTGGAAACCAGAAGCTCCCCAGACCAAGAGAAAACACTCTCACATTTTCCAGGCCATGCCTAATTTCAGACATAATTTACAAGATCAAAATACCTCAGTGATCAAAAGTAGGTACTTCTTGCATGTTTCTAATTTTTTCCCCCCACTCCACTGGAAACAGTCAGATCAAAATTCAACCAGACTCGTTTTACATGCAAGAAGTCCTAAGTATTCCTAACAGAGCTTTTTCTAAATTAAAACAAACATATCCAGTGGTTTGCCAGCTTTTAAGTACTTTTTCTTTTTGGTGAAGTAATTGTCTCTTTGTTTGTCTGGGGAAGGTCTCGTGCCTCCCTTTCCACAGAGGTGTGTTGACCTCTGAACTACCCAAAAATAACCCAACTGCAATAATTTCAACAATATGCTTAATATCTGATCTGGCATCTGGTTTTCCTCTTAAGTTCTGATGTGTTACATCACGTCACACCAGCCAATGGGACAAAACAGCATGTGGCAGAAGAACTTGAAGATGCTGATGTATTCACAGGGGTTGTGATTTTGAATGGTTTTCCTATTGGAGAATCAAGTATTTTCTTGGCAGGATCGGGAGCGAGGTTAGTTTTTCCCCCCCCAACTGCCATTCAAATCTATCATCGTTCAATGCACACATCCAGTAAATTGTTTCAATAGAGCTGTGGTTAGGAGAAGTATGTGTCACATAATTCGCTGCAGCCTCCTGCCTGAGGACTGTACTGTACTGTACGTTTATATCATGGCCTTAATTGCTTTTGTGTGTGTGCGCACTTGACCAAATTCATTTAGAAACCCCATGATAAAATACTGCACTAAACCACTGATGTACCTAGGAATTGCCATACTGGGACAAGCCATTGGTGCATCTAGTCTGGAATCTTCAGTGGCCATACAATTCCCATAATGTATCTAAACAGTGCAACTGTATAGCCTGGAGGCAAATTGTTTCATGGGTGAAGCTAATGGCTTAAACCCTTTCAGAGAGTCAGCAAGACCCACCAGCTCATGAATGCAGCAGAACTAGGTTCTAGTCCCAGCTTTGACACTCATCTATTATGTTACCTTGAGCAAATCATTTCACTTCTCTGTTCCCTTTCCCGTTCTTTTGCTGTCTTTTTCTATTTAGACTGTATGCTCTTTGGAGCAGCAACTTTCCCTTATTGTGTGTTTGTACAACACCCAGCATAATTGGGCCTTGATCTCATTTGGGGTTTCTAGGCTTTATTCTAATACAAATAACTAACAATAACAATCTGATTATAGCTAGGGTAACTGCAGATACTATTCTCATTCTTATAATTGTCAAATCCTTTTGTTTAATCTTTCTAATCTATTTGCCTCAATGGTGTCTAGTGGCAGTGAGTTCCAAAGGTTAACAATTGATTAAGTGAAAAACTTTTTCCAATCTCATTTGTTGCCCTTAATGAATAAAAATTGGACAGACACAGTCTCATTAGTATTAGGTGATTCATTAAAAGCACAATTACACAGGAAATTCAACTAATTGGTTGGATAACCCAGGATTCATTTGTAAAAATAAACCCCTCAAACCTGAAGTGCTCAGACTTGCTAGTCATGTACTGAGAAGTTTACTTTAAAAGCAAACGTTTAGGTTAATGGGATCCATATGATATAAATTCCTAATAACTTACCATGGGTGGGCTTATTGAACTGCTTATCATAACAGAAGTCGGGATGTTTCAAAGGATCTTTTTTTCAGAGACTCACCGCAGACTTTTTTCACCCCAAATCTTTAGGAAATTCAGCTAACACTCCATTGAGAAGATATGTTAGCTGTCACTCTCATGTCATGATCTGAATGGATTCCTTTTCAAACTTCATTTCTTTTAACCCTTTGACAGCAGGGCAATGCCTGTGGTAGAGAACCAGAGCCCGGATTTTAATACTCAGTCCTGGAGGAAAACGTTCTGAGAAGAAGCACTTATTAAGATGTTGCCACTCAACATTGTGTTACCAGATTTGCCCATTACTTTGAGGTATGCTCATTCATTCAGGTTACTCTTCTGGGGAAGGGGATTCTGTAATCCTACCAATGTACTGCTTGTGTCACTTGTGTTTTCATATGGAGCTCTACTTCTCCCTTCTTCAAGTCCCCACCCAATAGAGCTATCCTGCAGGACCTAGGTTCCCCAGGGCTGGGTTACTCCAGCCCCAGAACCGGATGAACACCCACACCCCCACGCATACATTAACAGAGCAAGTCTGAGCGGACCGGGTCAATCAGCACTGTCAAGCTGACCCCTTATATGTCTCTGGACTCACTGGGCTGGATGAAGCAGCACTTTCAAGCTGCCTCTCCTTATACGCCCCTGGGCTCCATGGACTGGGTCAAGCAGCACTTTCAAACTGTTACCCTTATGCATCCCAGCTTCAGCACGTCCCTATCCCCACTCCCCCAACACAATTGTACTGGCAGTAACCTACTCGATGAACAAATCCCACAGTATTTTGGGCGCTGCAGGGATCTTTAGCTTAAGTAAAAGAAGTGTTGCTGTAGAGTGAATGGGGAAAGCTAAAAACACAAAAGAGTAAAGTTCAGCAAGAGAGAGAGAGAGAAGCAACCAAGTTAACCATAAAAGTTATTTATTGAATACTAGTGATAACTACACAAAGGAGGGCTAAATCAACTTAACATACATTATTAAAAGTTAATACCTAAGGTAGAAAGGAAAACAGAGAGAGAGAGAAAGGGGGGGGGATCTCACCCACTCCATGAGGCTTGAACTGGTCGGGGTTCCCAGGTGATGGTGGTAGCGGAGGGTCCTGAGTGCTGGAGACAGGCAGAGCCCCCAGCACGATCAGTCAGGAGAAGATGGAATTCCAGTGGAACTGATGCAGAGTTGGGATCTAAGCATCAGAACACTGACTGGAGGGTGAGTAGGGATTTTTGAAGAGAAATTACAATGGTTCAAGAGAGAACACTACATTTGTTTATAGGTAAGCTGATGACTCAAGGGTTTTCTTTGTCCTAGACAATAGGAGCTGATCACTCTTGGCTATGGGTGGTGTTTTCTTCCAGGGAGCTCACAATTCAACTAGGCTGCTTCAGTATTTGGATATCAATTAAGGATTCATTACTAGAATTGGTCTGATAATTGCTGAGCTGGGTGTGTGCAGACATAGGTTATTAGCATCTGGAGCAGAGATTCCCATGATGCAGTGCTTCCCTGCTTTTTCTGGTCCCAGAGTTCATTGCGGTTCTCTGTTCTCCATTCTGTATGCAAATTGGGATGCCTTCCTGCCCCATCTTTCATGCAGATGAGGCTAGGGGAGTTGTCTCTGCTCTCCATTCTGTTTGCTAATGGAGTCACTCTTGTCAGGAGGGGTCTAGAGGTGTCTCCCAACACCCTACACTGCTCTCTGCAAGTTTTTTCCTCTGATGGGGGGAGG
This sequence comes from Trachemys scripta elegans, assembly GCF_013100865.1. Taxonomy (NCBI): domain Eukaryota; kingdom Metazoa; phylum Chordata; order Testudines; family Emydidae; genus Trachemys; species Trachemys scripta. Next base: position 8,862,598 of record NC_048310.1, on the reverse strand, counting down.
GTGTCTTTCATGAGTCAGGCTGGATACTGCACCCTGGTTCCCCAAGAACACAGAGGTGTCTGGTATCAAGTGGTGATGGTGAGCAGCAGGTAAAAGTGCTGGGGGGAGTGGTATCAGAGTTTGGAGTTTGTCTTTAAAAGTTAAAAGAAAAACTCCAGCATCAATGAGAGTTTTTCCACTGACCTTTACAGGTATCAAAACAGACCCTTAAAAAGATTTTGATCACTATCTCTAATTACAGAGAAGAGTGAATCATTATAAACATTTGTTTAAAAAATCTTTTGAATAAATAACAATCAGATTGAACTGCCGGTATCCTCTGGATAAGCTGATGACATAATTTAAGATTTAGGAAAAGATTAACTTTTGAATGCATGAGTGCAGTCACTATTAAACTAGCCAGTAAGAAACTTCTAAAAATTAATAGCATTTACTGTAAAATAGCTTTAGAAAGACAAGCTGGGTGAGGTGTTATCTTTCACTGGACCAACTTTGGTTGGTGAGAGAGACAAGCTCGAAAGTTGTCTCTCTAATATCCTGGGACCAACACGACTACAACAACACTGCATATTACAACAGCTTTGAAGGTCTCTGGCCTTCTTTATGCATCCCAATTAGTGCTGGTTGTAACTTTTCCATCAGAACTTTTTTTTAAAATGGAAAATTGAGACTTTGTTTGAATTATAATGTAACATGAAAAGTGGCTGCTTTAAGAGAGAGAGAGAGAGAGAGGCGTCAAGAAAACTGTTTTTTTTTCAGCAGATTCTGGCCAAACTTTTTTTTAGATTTTTTGCCAACATTTGGGGTGGGAGTGGCGGAAAGGAGAGAGCTTTTGATTTTTCAATAAAAAGTCAGCATTTGACAAGAGAAAAAAATTCTGACCAGCTCTTATTCAAATACTGAGCTACATTTCCCATGGCTAAAATTACTTAATCAGTCTATACTTCTTGCTGGGAACTGCAACATTGCCACCTTCAGGAGTTCAAAAATCTTGAGTGAGGAACCCCCAAAATCATAAGATTTATTTAAAAATAAAGAGATAAATGTTTTGTCTTTATATTTGCCTTCTTGTTTTTGAGACTTTAGGGTTCACATTTTCAAGCTTTTCTCTGCAACCCTAAGGGTGAGAAACTTACTTTTTAAAAAAAAAATGAAAGGTGAGGTTCTCACATAATCATGTGACTCCAGGAGCTGGTGCTTTAAGAAAAAAATCAATATCAATAAAATCACCAGAGTTGGTAGGGAAGTAAGTAAGTAAAATGATAGGTCTTAGTGAGGATCTGTCTTTGGTATGTAACAGTAATATTGCAAGCAGTGGTTAAATAAGGGGTTTACCATTCAATTTGTTTAGTTTAAACCATACAGTTCTAATATTTATACAAAATAACCTAAGAAAATAAAAGTTTGTGATGAATTTTTCTTCTGACATGCAATAGAATAAATATGTGGATGGGTATTTTTTTTTAAATCACTCTCTCAACGGAACAGAGGCTATTAGAAAGCTTTGTTTAATTACCTACCCCTTTAAACAGCAAAGTAGGCAAGAGCAGTGTTGCATGGAACAGCCTTATCGTGGAGGTGTGGGGGAGAGGGAGGTGTTCGTTTTCCTAATCATCTCTGGGAAAGAAAAATTGTCAACATTATGACAGGTGTGAAAATGGTCATTTACTTCCCTGGTTTCCTGTTGAACATGTAGTTAGAACATTTAAGACACCACAAACTCTTATCGTGACTGTTTCAGTATTTATACACAAAATAAACACCAACCATTTAGCATAAGCCTGGGTGTCTTAAAAAAATAAGTAAAATATAGGGAAGAGAGCCCTCCCAGGTGTAACTCTGCTTACCGAAAGATATTGGCTCCGGAGGAAAGATTACAACAGCTAAATATTTATGGTATGACTGGGCAATGATTAGTGGGGACATACCAGCGAAGAATTCTTTAGGGGGATAAAAATGGAGAGAGGTATAACTAGACTTGGCAGAATTAACTGTTTATTTTAACACTTTTTTCTGATTTTGTATCAATTTAAATGTTCACAGTTGCAGAAAAGTATGAGTTTTATGGATAGGAGTGTCAGGCAATGGTGGATGGGATATTAATGACAGTAGACGCTCCGATTCAGAAAAATTAAAGCTTTATAACCATTAAAACACAAATTGTCAAAGTCACATGTCAAAATATAGCTTATATCAAACTCCAATATGTTCTCAAGCAGCATTGTTCTCACTTTGCTTATTTATACATGTTGATAGTTATCGATGGAAATAGTCTTTCATCGATTTGTGTGTATGGTGAAATCCATGTTACCAGCACTTACTGAAAAAAATCAAATCCTCCCAAGCCAAGGTATAACTAAAAGTAATGGAATAAAATTAAGAAAGAGAAAATGTAAGCTAATTTCAGGAAGAACTTCCTCACAGAAAGGTCCAGTAGCTTGTGCAATAGTATCCCAGGGGAAGTGCTAATAAGCCCCATTGTTGTGAAGGTTCATAAGTATACCAGACAAAACACCAGAAGGGGACAAATTCATATATTTCTGTAAGTCCTTTCATCTGTAAATTCTAGGATTCTGTAAAATCTGAAGATAACAGTTAGGTTGGGTAGTAAAATGTGAAAGCATGACTTTCCCCTGAATCACTTTACTGAACAACACTGCTTGATGTTATAATTCCCCTTCTGAGATATCTAATGGTACCCCAAAGCTTTGTCATCACTAGCTGCAGTTCAGTTAAAATTTGCAAGCTTGTGTTCTACACAACTGAAGACCCAAGTTGCCAAACCTCACGTATTGGTCCTCAAAATTATTTCCAGGTGGTTTGTTGCAGGTGTAACAGGGATCATTGTATCCTATCTCTCACAGCATGAGGGACAATGCAAGCCTGATATATAGCAGGATATATAACACAAGCAGCTGCGCCAAGGTAATGGAGTATGTTGGTATGCTAGCTCTCAAGCATCAGCTGAAGTATAAATGAACTTGACTTTGGAAGTCTTGTTCTTGTCCTTAGTGGCCAGCTGAACGCTTCAGAATGCCACCACTTAGTATGTTGCCGTTCCTCGTCTCCACACAACAGAAGCCTGGATTAGGAATGGTGGGTAGGAGGGCATGTTACAGGAAAGGATCGAGGTACCCTGGCAGAGACATGAGGAGGATGCTAGTAGGCTACTTGTCAGCACTGTGGCTAGCTTTGACCAGGGGTATTAAATCCTCCACTTCCTGGGAAGCAAATCCACACACAGTTTTAAAATAAATAGGAAAACGGGGGGATAAAATGCCAAACACTTTACAGTAGCACCTTTCAGATCATACTAAGGCTGTTTCACTCCCAGGACTTCTCTCTGTTTCTGGTCATTTGAGGGATGCGGTTAAAACACTAAATCCGGATGCCCCAGCCTCTGTTTAAAATCAGCAAACATGGATTTTACTTGTCTAGCAGCCCTAAGCGCTGGCCTACAAATCTCACCTCTAGGAGGCCTCAGAAGTAACTGAGAGAATTTGCAAGCTGAGATTTCTTATTGCTACGCTGTAAGATTACTGTGTTAGTTAAAAGCTTAAAAGGCTTGAAAAAGCTGGGCTGGAGAGTTAGTGAAAGAGAGAGCAGTGTTTATTGAGCAATAAAAGAAACATTATATTTCACTGCTCAGCTAAACTGCTCTACAGAAGCAAATCCCTATGCCTTATAATACAGGGCATAATAAATATACTAATACCATAACGGGGTCTGTTGGAAACAATCAGCAAGGCCCTATCTCAGTGTAATCAAGCCTTCCATAAAATTAAGGTCTAGCTTGTGCTCCCTGCTTTATTGTCTGACAATAGAGCCTCAAGGCTCCTTCACTCAGGACGTGTTTGAGTGTCTATTATGAAGTTCTAGTTGGGTTCACCTCTTGAACAGCTGCACTCTGGTTACCCTCTCTCAGGGACATCTTTCCAAGGCCAAGGGTTAGGTTTCCTTCTAAGGATTAAGCGTTAGGCTCATGTCAACAAGGTGGTCGTGGAAATATAGGCGAAGCAGGAAGGACTTATGAGGCTGGTGGAGAAAAATCCAATGATTTTCAGACAGTAGATTAATCCTGATAATACCGTGTTGGGTCATTTTTTCTAATGAGTCAGTTGGGTCAAGTTCCCCTGGCAACCACAAAGTCTGCCATTAATAAAATTAAAAACTCAATCATAATTTCTAACCTCCCTTTGCCCCCTTTCAGAGTCTAAAAGATAAATAGCATGTAAAAATGAAAGCCTCTTTTTTTTGCCTTTGTAAATATATTCTTGCTTTTTCACATTCCTCCCCATTATTCTGAATTCTTCTGACCTTCTCCATGTTGCACTGGGCACCGTGATATCCACAACATATGGACTTAATTGTCTGATAGAAACAGGACAGTAGTCAAGGTTTTCCACTGACCTTTCACAGTTCAGTCATGTGTATATTACTTATCTGTGTTACTGGCTGCATCCACACATCTGTACCTGAGTTGGGCTGGTTAAAAGCCTTTTTCCCTCTGCCAAGTAAAGTAAATAGTCTCATGTTGAGACTCAATCTGACATTACGGTTGTTAGAGCTGGTTGAAATGTATTCTTAAGGGGTCTTTTTCTAACTGAGTTTTGTGTGTGTGTGTGCAAAATTTATGTTTCGTTTGAGATTTTGGGGTTATCCAATATGAAAAAAAAAAAAAAAGTTTTCCAAAACTGAAATAAAACAAAGCCTGAACATTTTTAGTTTTCAAACCAAAAACAGGTTTTTAAAAACTGAAAAATGCCTGGATTTTGGTTTTGCTTCAATAAACCAAAAAAATTCTGTGAAAAATTGTAATTGTGATATTTTTTCATTCTTTACATTATTTTGCATGAAAAAAATACTATTTTCCAATCATCTTTAATCATTATTGAACTTCCAGATTATTAATTAGCTTTCTCTAATTTTCTTCTGGTCATGTTACACAAGGTTTTTCATTTGATGGAAACAAATGAAGAGATTATGGGGCAAACCATGCTTACTCAAACAAGTAATCCCACCAAAGTAAATGAGATTCCTCACAGGAATTGGATTCCAATTATATAACCGGTTCTATTTATGTCAGTATTACATTCTGGATAAAAAAAGCTTTGTAGGTTAACATGAAGCTGGAGATCATGAACCTACCAATAATGGACATCCAGAATTAATATTTTTGTGGCCAAAATATTGGTATATTCATGCCACCCATTTGATTTAGCATGGCTGTAAAGAATAGAATGATAGAAGACAGATGGTCTTATGGATAAGGCAATTCACTGAGGTTCAGGACATCTAAGCTTTGTTCCTGATTATATCATAGGCTTCCTGTGTGATCTGGGTAAGTCACTTGATTGCTCTGTGCCTCAATTTACCCATGTGTAAAATGGGGTTAATAATAGTCCCTGCTTCAAAGGGGTGTTGTGAGGATAAATTCATTAATGGATATGAGGTGCTCAGATACTACAGTGAGGAGTTATATTAAGAAAGCCTACAAATACAATGAAACTTGATCTTCTTTTGCAATGATCTACTGATTACCTTTCCATCTCATGTAGTGACAAGTGGCATCTTATCAGTATAGCAGAATCATGTTACATCCAATCTCAAGTGCTTAAAGGAGGAAGGAGTGAGCTGAATCAGTTAAAATAAGTTATTTTTTTCCATATTAACAGTGTTATTGGTTTCTCTCCAGAGAACTACATTTGATTCATGATGCAACAGCAAATTGAAGTGCTGTTCATTTTATCTTTGAACCACATTTCTTTCTGAGTTTCAATAATGCTTCATTGAGGACAAACCCTGACAAGTTTGCAGGGTAAAAACTTGGTGTGTGGTGGGGGGAGGAAGGAGTTAGTTATTATTAGCTCAAGACGCATTTTTAATCTGACTCATTGGATGTAATTCTATTCTCACTTACATCAGTTTACTGTAGTCACTTCAGTGGATTCACAGCAACGTCTATGAAAGAACACACCTCATTTCCCCTGGCCTGTAACTTTAAGACAGCCAAACTCATTTAACTGGATTTTTTTTAACTCACCTTTAGGATCAGACTAAATATGATAAATTTTAGCCATAAAGTAAATTTTTTGGAGAAAGTGGGTTAAAATAGAATGACTTTTTTAACCTAGTTGTTTGTAGTGTTGTAGTAGCTATATTGGTCCCAGGATATGAGAGAAACAATATAGAAAAGGATAAAACATAGGTAAGATACTACCTCACCCACCTTGTCTCACTCTACCTTGTCTTTCAACTTAGGTTTATTATGTTTATGGTGTTATCCAAGCTCTGAGGTCACTCATAGTCATCACGAATGGGATTTACATCTCAAAAGAATCTTAGCAGTTCACACTTTAGGTGACTAGGACAATCTTAAAATATATATTTCCTATTTCTTGTAGAATTAAAGTCTCATTTTTAATGTTACAGCAACAGTTTTTCTATGTTCCCTAATACCACCAAGCTATCCCTCCATTTCTCTAAGGTAGTGGTGCACATCTGTAATATATTATGGAAGTAATTTGCACTTAATTGCGAAGTGCATTGATTAGACCATTGCATAATAATTAAACTTAATTAACTTTTTACAGTGCATTGGTGTTTAAGTGACATACTTGAACTGGCTTATCAGTTCTAATTAAAATGCTTGTTTGAGGTGTTTATCTTAAAGTGCTATCATCATATCTTTCTAATTTCAGGTGAAGGCAAGGCTGGGGATTAACAAATGGGTGTCAGTCTTTGACACAGCATGAGTCACTGAGCATTCTCAATTGTTTCCATGTGTATGTCATCAAATGTTCATCTCAATTCTATAAATAGTGGCCAATCTGCTTCTTTTCTCTCCCCACAAATTAAACAAGATGTGTAACATTAGTAGAGTATAGTAATGGTGGAAGCCTCAGTTGTTAGCGAGAGTCATGCAACAAACACTAAGGGAATAATTGTGTTTTCTAGGATGTAATTTCAGGCACAATCTTTGTAAAGCATTAAATGATGGCATCTCATGACAAAGGGTAAAATTCTGAGGGATTACTCAGAATAGAAGTTAATAGGAGTTTTAGTTGGGTGTAAAAGCTTAAGGACTTAGAGTTTGGCTTAGGACATACTGTTTTAAAAAAAACAAAAAACAAAAAAATAAGCAAAACTTATGCTGTTACATGTTCATGGTTAGAGTAGGGGTTTGATCCTACCTCCATTAAGGTCAGTGGCAAAATGCTTATTGACTTGAATAGAAGAGGATGGAGTCCTACGTATGTGATTATTGATCGGACTTTCATAGCCAATCTTCACACTAAATAGGAGAGTCACTTATTTATACTCTTAAGGGGTAATTTCACCTAACTCTACACTGTTTTAAGAGTATACGGTTCAAATTATTCAAACTTTAGAAACTCAAAGAATTTGAAATGGGAGATTAAAGTGAACTGACTTAAAATATAAACAGCACTTTATTATTGAATCCTAACTCAAATGCAGCTCTGAACAGAGACAAGTTAACTTATATTAATGAGGAGAAGTGTATATATTTGATCTGAAGTTGTAAGAGCAATAAAAGGACACTAGCCAAATGGAAAGAAACCTGCAAATAAACCTTAATGTTATAGTCAGCAATTATGAACCGCTTGGACAATGAATAGAGTATACTCTGCATATGCCATAGCCATTTTTTAAAAAGTATATATGGCGGTTGGTCAGAGCTTTCTAAACAAGAAAGAGATAATTAAGAAAAGAATGGCTAAAGCTTTGCTGGCTGCCACCTATTTCTCACCACTCACCTAAACGTTTAAAAATATCGTTAGCCAGCTGTGTTCTAACCCACCTGTAATTTATCCATCTCAGCTAAATCATCTATTTTAATAGCTGTTCAACATTTAAAAAAAAAATAGGAATAAATGGAAAGATGAGAGTGAGGCTGTAGGATGCAGTGGAAAGGATTCAAAATTAGGAATTCAGAGGACCTGGGTTATATTCCCAGCTTTGCTTCAGACCTCTTGTTGAACTTTGAGCCTCGATTGCCCATCTGTAACAAATGGAGATAATGACGTCCATGAATGTTAAGACTAAGCTGAACTGCACCAAAATATAGAAAAGCAAAACAACAAAAAAATATGATTCAGCTGTAACATATTAAGAGATGCACCTCCCCTGTTCAAATAAGTTGAGTTTTGGATTTTCTATAGCATGTGGTTGTATATACAAAATACATATCAGCTGCTTGCATAAACAGAGTAAAACTGATCACTAGGCTTTACCTCATCCTGAGAGTTCCTCAGATTCACAGATGAATAGAGCCAGTTGAATAATATTAATGGGATTATTCGTCTGGCAGATTTTGCCCCTCCCCCCATCTTTTTTTTTTTAACTATATTGTTTGACTAACCTTTTATTCAGCATTTCCCCAGTTTAAAGAGTTGTTCCAAGAATTTGCACAGTCACTTCACCAAATTCATTCTCTGATGAATCTTTCAAATAAAATATTTTTGCAGAAAAAAATGTTTTTCTTTTATTCACCCAGTTTGGTGACCATGGAACATACAAGGAAAGACCCCTTGCAAAGCTCAGGAATGATACTCAAATTGATAGGGTTTTTTTTTTTTTGCCTCTCTCAAGATTTTTTCCTAGCAGGCTGAAAATAAAATGGTAGTAAGATGTTAATCAGAATATCCAAACATGCCCCGATGACTGCAGTGAAGGGCAAACAGAAAAGTTTCCTTATTTCACGACTGAATTTTTAAATATCCTTTTAAATATCAGTCTGCCTCCACTTTAAAGTTTGATAGAGGGGGAGAAGGGGAAAAGAGAACATCTATTTTTAAGCAGCAGGAGAGTTCAAGACCTGTTTGGTGGTTAGCTTAGAGCTTGGTTCCCAATGTTCTTAGTGATTTTTTTTCTGGAAGCGTGAAATGTCATAAAGCACCACAGTGATGCTTTTATGAATGGCCCATTTGTCTCCTTCTCCCCTGGCAGTCCTCTTTCACCCCAGACTTGTCCAGAAGCCCAAAGCAGTTTAGCAGATATGGCAGCTAGCAACTCCTGCTCACATGAATTATGAAAACTTTAATAGAGCTCAGGTGACTTTTACTTTATTAGCTGATGCTTTTACTTCTAACTATTTTTCTTTTGTATGAGAAGGGAGAGCACGAGGAGCTGTTATACAATATTCCAAGGCACAAGCCAGTGCATCGATCAACCATTAACAAGAAAAATTATGATCCTAAATCAAACTCCAGGTGTAAACATCCCTGAATTATATGCGTAGTTGAAATTCAATTCTGAATTTTGCAAAAGGCCCCTGTCTTTAAAATGAGCAGAGCAAACACCAGATGTGGACACTCTTGAACTTCAGGGGTTCATGATCTGTGTAGTTCCTGGTGTAAATTTTGCAGGTTGGGCTTATCTCTTCTTAAGAAAACAAAACAAAACACTGTTTAAAATATTCCACACCTGGGTCACAAAAATTGTAACACTGTTGATGAGTGCCTCTTAACCCCCTTGTTCAAAGAGGCCAAAAATAGTGTCTTTCCCAGATTGTAGGAGGCATACGTTAAAGGTTTCAGTAAAGTTTGTTTAATTAGAAGGGTTAGCAAATCATTTCAGAAGCCTTACTAGCAAATCACCTAAGAACGTCTTCTGGATCTGATTGTTAAAATCTGTTTCCACAAAAAGATTGCCCTTTACTCTTTCCAGCAAGCCAGGGACGCTTGAAACTGAAGGGATGGCTTTTTGCCCAGACAGAGAGGAACTGAAATAAGTATGAGCAAGGTTAAGAATTTTCTTTATTGAGAGCACCTGCTCCTATTTTATATGTAGCTGTAGTTAAAAATTCCTTCAATACAGCATGCTCTGTTCTACAGGAGTGCAATGCAAGTCTTTTGGTACTGAGAACTACTCTGTGACCTCTGCTGCGAAGGACTTTCCTTGCTCCCTCGAAAGGATTTAATTCATTTCCAAACCAATGCAACAAAAAGGCCTCTTGCGGATACACACACACACTGATTCTTTTAAAGTCAGTTCATTTGTGGCATGCGCTGACAAATGGAAGAGATGCATTCACGATGTTTCAGAGGAAGAATTACTGAGCATAAGGGTGAAGGATTAAAGGCATAGGTCAGCTTTGCTCACACAACTCTGCCGATAAAATTAAGTCCTAACCTGCAGCCCGCAGTCCTATTCTTGTGTTGGCCATGTGCCTCTGTGATTGCTACTCCATCCTGACCAGCAGCAACTTTTGCTATGGCGGTCATATGCCTCTCTTGTTCAGAGACTGACACGTGGGCTTGCTGATACCAAAAGGCCAATTTTGGCTAGCCAAGTTGGATTAGCTTTGTGACGTGGCAAATGTTGGCTAGGGACTAGACTGAGATCGCAGTATTCATTTGGTTTGTGTGCTTTTATAGGTAAAGAATTAGGACCAACCATGCAAACCTTACTTCTGTATGGTAGTTCCCTTGACTCCAGTCACACTACTTGCAAATCACAATGTAAAAAAGAAGTCTATTTCCACATTTTTTATATGAAGATTAGCCTTCACCTTTTCCATCAGGCTGGGAATGCTTAAGACTGAAGGGATGGCTTTTTGCCCAGACAGAGGAACTGAAATAAATATGAACAGACCTAATAACTCCTCACATGAATATGGGCTGTAGAATCAGGTCCCTAGCCTGTAACGTCCTTTGGGACAAAAAGTGCCAAATAAATATGCACGCGCGTGAGAGAGAGAGAAGGTAAGTGAGGTAATATATTTTATTGGACAAACTTCTGATAAAGTAAAATTCCAATAAAAGATATTCGTTTTTCCTCTCTCTCTCTCTTTTTCATATCCTGGGACCAACTTGGCTACAACACTGGAAATAAATATATGATTGAACCAATAATGACGTTATGCACAAGCACTTGGACACAGGAATTGTCAGAGTAGTTCAGACCAGTATCTTGTCACCAACATGTGCCAGTGGACGGTGCAAGAAACTCTGCAAGTTCCCTGCTCCCAGGGAAAGCTTCCACCTAATGCCCAGTACTTAAAGTTTGGCTTTATATGCCTCCCAAACTTGTTTGTTTTTAAATATTTACTACTCTCTTTGAATCTTGCTTAGCTCTTGGCCTCCGTGATATCTTGTGGCAAGGAGTTCCATGGGGTAATTGTGCCTTTTGTGGAAAAGCATTTCCCTTTGGTCAGTTTTGAATTTACTAAGCTTCCCAATTTGTGTTTTTAAATACAAGATTTTATCAATATTTATGTGATGTGAATGCTTCTACCTATTAGGTAGACAATAACATTTTAAAATTGCTCTTTTTATTAGCAAGAGATTATCTGATGACTCCGGAGTCAATATGTGGCTGTCCAGTGCCCTGCATGGCAGAGTTCATGGGTCTGAGTGGAGCCCTTCACACTCCAGTCTCAAACCACGTGAACAGGATGTTGATTGCAGGGAGGAGTGGAGGTTAGTTGCTAGGATGCCTACAGGTTAGTACTCTGGCACTGTACTTTGTGCAAAACACCTTGCCTCAAACACACAAATTACCTGTTACCCACTGTGTAGCATACACCTACAGCACTATACAAATAATCATTTAAACTGGTAGATAATTCTGACATGGCACATTCAGGGCAGTAGGCTCTGTTAGGTAAGATGACATTTGCTCCGAAGTAAGAGAGACCAACCAATTGGTTTGTGACTAAATTGTGGCTTTAGTTTTATTTTGACCAGTTTGTTTGTAGATACCAATGGCCAGCATTTCCATATACAGCCACTGGGGACTACTTGAATGGGATAACATCAAAGAGTGCTCCTCAGATATGATGAAGTGTAATTGAATCTGAGTTTCTTGCCCTATAAATATGTTTTCTGGGATTCTTTCCTCTTCCTTTTTAGTTTTATAGGAAACGATTATTGTAAATGCTCTGTTGTGCCCAATAGCCCAAAAGTGTTTTATCCCTCTCTTTCCTGCACACATTGTACCTCCGAGAGCTGCTGTATATTCTGTCAAGACCAAATCTTCATACCCAGATAAATAAATAAAATTCTGAAGTCCATTGATTTCCTGGGTCTTTTGAATGGGATATTTTTGAGGGGCGGGGAGATACAATACCTAAATCTGACCATGTAGGGAAAGACACAGCTATCCCTGATCCATAATTAATTCCTTAAAGGATATAAGCATGGCAGCAAATCCAGAATCTCTTTGCAATCTGCTAAATATTACAGGAATGAATGGCTGGCATAAGGAAAGGAATGCTGACTTAATGCAACAAGTACAGACTTTCTGTTCTAACTTTTCCTGGGTTGTGTTTAGTTTATTTAGGGTATAGCTCATGGGTACTTGCTGTTTCATATTTAGGAATAGAAGCAACACAGATAGGGTTACACTGAAAAATATACAGGTTGTTATTAAATCTTTTTGTTACCTGTAGGTAAATTCTGCACCTGCACAGGACCTTAGAATGGAGAGGACTATGTTGGACTAACTCCATATAGTGGTAATGTTCCAGAATTCTAGTTTGGCAGAGGGACTCTAATATTATTGACAACACCCCCTTCCAACCTTCACTCCACCAATACACCCATCTCTGGACCTAAAAACTACTTTGTTAGAAGGCTACATTCAGAAAGGAGTGTAAAAGAGTGAGCCTAAATTGATTTAATTTATATTTCCCCTCTGCCCCCCAGTTCCCTTCTTCTAATAACTGAATTCTCCATTTGTCTCTTAGAGATACAATTACTTAGTGAAATGATATACCCTTCCACATTACCTCTGAATTTAACCCAGAATAATTAGGATAGTGGCCTGTAAAATCAGACCTTTTGCACAAGTGTGATTATATAAAAAATAAACCCACTGCGTCTAATCTGAGCATCCCATCAGCCTTTGTAGTTAAATCTGCAGCCCGCTATGTTAGTAAAGTCCCAGGGCCTGATACTGACTGGCACTCTCATGAGTCATTTGCCCCAGGGCAAACACCATCAAATCAGAATGATGGTGTTTTACACCCAGTCTCATTCACTATCCATTGGTTTAAATAACTATACGAGGTACTCAGGTGCCTCAACTATATGGTGAATCAGGCTCCCAGAGCACAAAGTATTATTTTAGGTCCTATCCTTAGCTTTTTTTTTTTTTTTTTTAACCAATCCCTCCTCCCCCCACCCCCCACACACACCAGCCCTACCAAAATAAAACACACCATTCTCCCCTGGGAAGATGAGAGAAAGAGCAAACCACATGTGATAGATGTGACTCGTATCATTTAATGCACTACTAGAAGATGCTCAGATACTGTGCTAGTGACGCTGATATAAGAAGTATGTAGAATGGAATGGACTAGCTGGTGTGTATTGATATAGTCCACTGATGTAGCTTTAATGGAACCAGCTCAGGGTCTGCCCCAGTGACAATAACTTTTTCAAGCTGCAGACACCAAAAGTTTTTTATCTTTTTTGATAGAGAATAAGTTAGCTTTGTCCTCTGGGTGGCACTTTCATCTCCTCCCTCATTGTGAGCTGTTAGCAATTTGTGTTTTTTAATTCTCATGTTGCTCTTTTTATGGCTTCTAAATCTCAAACGGGTTGTTTCTACTGATCCAGAATAAGCTCTAGCTAGACAGGGCAAGCCAACCGAAGTGGTGTTTCTAATGGACTCTGAATGTTCTGTCCCAAAGAAACAGAACTGAAGCAGAAGAGAGCCTTATGTTACCAGACATTACCGAGCTCTTGGTGTTGAAATGCAGGTGATCAGTTTCCAATCAGATAAGATGATGGCAGTTCCAGATGACCCTGCCATGAGTTTAAGGAATCTCCATGCATGGAATGTTGGGATTAGGTTTCACTTGGAGCCTGGACACATTTATAATGTTTCAGTAAATGAATAGGGAGTACTGTGACCCAGCAGGGAAATTTATGGTCCTGGTTGTGGCTCTGACAGGACTTTGGAGTGAGATATCATGGGCTTGGGAGTGGAGGCTCATCTTAAACTCAAATTGGGGTGGGGGGTGAAGCAGAGATAAAACAGCTGTTGAAAAGCTTGAGCTGTGTGTCTCTGGCTCAAAGCGGCTAAGCAGAATTTTCTCCCTGAAGTGTCAGCCATCCACCATTAGCCATTAATTGAAAAATATTCAAGCCGTATTTTCAAGGATGGATCAAGTCCCATGTTGGGAGGTCCCGGCACTTGCCAATGAAATCTTCGGCGATTTAGTCCTCTTACAAGGAGGAGAAGGAGTATTTTCACAGGGGAAGGAATTGTTCCTAACACTGCACATTAATACTTGTGCCAGACCAAGGAGCTTTGCAACCCAGTGACCTTTCACTCTATAATTTGCAGTCACATAACTCATCTTCCATCACACCAGCCACAGCGATTTATTGCACCTTTTTGTTTAACGGCTGATTCAGATGGGTCTCCTACAAGAAGCGGAAGATAATCTTTGTCTAACTTAGTGTAACTATGCATCGTAACTCCTCTTCTGCTGCTCTTTATGTGCTTGCTTGAGCTTTGGGAAACTTTGATTACAAATAAAGGTAGATGGAAAATGGGGTTGAAAGATTCCCTGGACAATTTAGCAAAATTTGGTAGTATTTTTCATCCTGATTTTGTTTTATAACAGTCCCGTTTATGGTTGCCAAATTATGTACAGAAATATTTTTTGAAAATAGAATTTTTTTGGCTTTGAAATGGGAAAATCAAGCCCAAAATGTTTAGACTGTGAAGTAATACAGTTTGTAAAACACAACAATCCACTTTCAAAAAAATTCACCCAGGTGACTAAGCCAACCAATCAGAAGTTACATAGTGGCAATACAGGAAACAAAAATCAAAGACTGTGTAAACAAAGCATTTTGCAGAACAACCAATAGGGTCTCAATTATTTTTTGTTTTAATTTGAAAGAGAAAACTTTTGAAATTTTTCCAAAAATAAATACCAAAAACAAACAAATAAACAAAATTTCCACCGCCTCTATCTGTGAAACTGGAGAAAATGTAGAATTTGTCCTAATTTGAGTTTCTCTGGAAACTCAAAAGTCAACCAAGGTTCATCAAAAAGTTTGCAGAGGTTCCCAATTTTTTTCAATCATTTCTGGCCCAAGTTTGTTTAAAATTGGACCCACATATCAAAACCACACGAAAAAATGAAACTCTATGGACTCAACTGAGTTTGGTTTTGGACTGAACTCAAACCAGAGTTCAAGGGATTTGAACCCAAGGCAAACTGAAACTCAAACAAAAGGCATTCACAACTAGTTGAAACCAAAAAGTAACTGAATACCAAGGATGAAATCCCGGCTTCGTTGTAGCCAATGGAAATTTTACCACTGATTTTAATGGGATCAGGATTTTCATCTTGAATGCTCACCAGAAGCCCAATCTGAATTCAATCACCCTGATTTGACACTGGTAAATGTGTATGTACTAATTCCTAAAGGAACTATCCCATTATCATTAACTCTAAAACTTCAAGTCCTCAGTCAGCCACTTTGGATTAACAGTTAACTTAAAATGAAACAAATATGAAACTCAGATTTACCTCTTACTTTCCTTCGGGTTAAGAACAACACCACATGTCAGCATACCTTAGATCTTTGCCCCAGGCCCACAGAGCTCAAACCTCTCCATTTAAGAAAGAAAGGACTAAAAGTACTTTTTGTTTACATCTCCGTGCCTTCCTTTCCTACCTTTACTTCCATACTTTTATTCTTAGATAGTTCTTTGATTTAGTGCCGTTTTCAGCCTCATATCAGTCCTATTTAAGTGTTTCTACTAACTTTAATTTGAAAGGGCAAAAGATGCCTGTTCAGAACTCCTTTCTGGACAGTTCACATGTTATGTGGTGAGAGAGAGCAGCTGATATTGCAGTGGCATTGCAAACTGATAACAGAGGTTCATCGGCTGTTTTTTCAGAGAAATCTACACTCAGGCAGCAGTTTTACTGGAATCTAAACCATCTCATGTGGGCAAAGAACTTTGAATTCTCGCCAGCAATGATAAGCACATCCCATTTTTCTTTCCTTATCTGTTTGCATTTTGCTAATATCACCTCTCATTCCCTTCCGTTCATTTCCAGTGGCTATTATCAGTGGACAGCAACGATATCCGCCTCACGCAACAAACCTACAACATTGGCGAGACTTTTCTCACACAACTGTTCTCTTTTCATGTAAGACATGGTTTACAACAGACTATATCTGGGAAACAGGGCTTTGATTCAGAGAGAGCCTTGTTTATAGGAATTAAGGTCCAGCATATAGCAGGTGAATACTGGAACTAAGCTGATACTGCTCTTAAGGGATTTTGACACTTTAACATAGACTCTGATTCCATGAATAGACTCCCATTAATGACAAAACTCCCTTTTGACTTCAACTAGTTTTGTACTTAATGAGTGGAACCATGCTAGCATTTGTTCTAACATGTAAGTACATTTAGAAGTAGACAACCAAGATGCTAAAAATTTGCTTGACTGTCTTCATTGGCCTGAAAAACATTATAAAATAAAAACCCAATGAGAAAATTCTAGCCTACGGTTAATTATTTTGAATTCCAAATTCTGTGTTTGTTTGTTTTTCTGACAGCATGATGTGTATCTCAGAAAGCACACTGCTTACATGTGTTGCTGGATTGCAGTCTCTAAACAAGATGGTGAAGGTGTAATTACTGTCTGAGACAAATTTACCCCAGGAATTCTATTTGAATGTATCACCTGTATTCTTTCTTTGTGTATTTGGAGGGGAAGTTTTCCAATGGTGATTCCCTTATTCACTGTGGTACATTAGTTTGATAAATGCACTATGTTTATTTTTTCAAATTGCAGCTTGGAAAAGAGCACATTTTTGAGCACATTAAGGTTTCATGTAATAACTTAGGGCAAGCTCTCAAATGTACATAGCATTGATAGTAAATGATTTTCTGTGGCACTAAATGCTGTGCACTGGAGGTGGGAAATGAACATTTGGAAAAGTAAAAATCTAGGTAAAAACCCAGCATAATAATGTTTGCTACAAATGTGGGAGTTGCTGAGCAAGAAGCAACATTCCTTAAGTCTAGTGCAGGAAAAACTGGAGGAGTTAAGATGAAGTACAGATTTTCTTCTAATCAAATCCAGAAGACATGCCGTAAACCTTATTCTAAATAGATCCACTAAATTTGCAGCATGAACATGACAGGCAGGCAAAATTGTGGATTTGATCACTTTAAAACCTGTGGATTCCTGGGGTTTTGGCTTCATCAGAGGCTTTGAGAAAAGACATGCTGCAAATTGCTGAAGGGTGTTACCAAACCAAGTTGCCAAGGGTTTAGTCTGCCTCAGTAATACAGAGAGCAGCTGGTTGCGTTAACTCCCAGTTAATTACCTCTTCATTTATGCAATCACTCTATAGTTTGTTTAGGGCAAGGTTAACTGGCAGTTTTAGTGCCCAAATCATTGAATTGAGTCACTTGCTGTAGAAAATAAAGGCTAAAAGATATAAAAACCCTCATCTTTGTCTATGGTGTTCTTCGTTATAGGCATATTACAAAATGGCCTTGTAATTGTATAAGAGCGTTGGGTTTGCAACAATACAATATATTCAAATCCTTTTCTACCTGAAACTGACATGCAGAAATCTTGGGGGTGATTAAATGCTACACTAAGTCTTGCTGGGCCAGATTCTGACATTGTTTCCCACACTGAGTAGCACAACACTCCACAAACCGCCCCTGTAATATAAATGACAGTCCTTGTAGGGGAAGATCAAACTCAACATGAGAGAGAGTGTCGGAATCTAGCCCACTGTCAGCTATCTGAGATGGAAAATGACCATACAGGCCATCTTCTCCATCCCATCTAATTCAGGGTTGTCCACTACAGTCATATTCTCAAGTGCTTTTTTTGGTCTATTTTAAATGACTCACGTTATGTGGCATTTATCACTTTCCTTGGAAGAATAGGGTAAAATTAAGGTATCCATTACTCAATCAATATCACCCCTTTAGATCACCCTAATCAATTTCTCTTCTTCCTTGGTATTTATGACCAGCATGCACCCCTGTGTATACAAAACAAAGCTATTCGTTCCTATAACGCTGTCTCTCCCATAAACATCAGTTCTTATTGCAAGGGGGGAGGATCCCAGAGCTCAAGCCTGAATGTCTACACAGCAATTTTTAGCCCCACAGCCTGAGCCCGGCAAGCCCGAGTCAGCTGACACGAGCCAGCCGAGGCCATGTTGCAGGTCTTTTATTCCAGTGTAGATGTACCTATAGAGTTTGAGGCTATTGAGAGATGGCATTTAGGTCTGGCTGATAGAGAAGCCATGAAATTCAGTTCAAAGTTTAGATTCAGACTGACACCCCCCCTGCAATTTCTACCAGGAAATATATAACATTCATTACTTTTATAAAAGCATAAACCAAACTTTATAAAAGTTTGGAGTTCTTTTTGATTGAAATTTTGGACAAAGACTTTTAATGGCTTCTTATTTTATAGAATCAATTCATCCTTCCCTAACAAAGCAACGTTGAGGATTGTTTATTTTTTCTTTTTAATTTGGTGTATGGAGTTGAGGGCCCTCTGAATCTTCTATGCACCCCTGAGAATTCTCTTCCTCTTTTTCCCTCCCACCCCCACCATTTTAACCATTCACTCATTCTCCTAATATCCATATTGTAACCATCATCCTTTCAGCCAAGTAGGATCAAGTTTCTGTGAGATTCCCTTTGGAAGAAATCATTGGGGCTCTTTCATCAGATGATGAACAAAGCAAAGATTTTCCTATCCCTCAAGGGATTATATATGTTCCCTCCACAGTCTTCCTAACCCTGGCTGGCATCTGGAGTGAAAGACCAGGTCTATGACACAAACCAAGATATCCAAATGGGCATGCATGCCACCAAGCCCTGCCACAGGGCTAGCTCAATTCCTTCATTTTTTTAAAAAAGGATTTGGTTGTTATAAACAGCCTACTCCCTAAAAGCGTCAATGGTACAGTCCTCATTAGCCATTCCATTGCATGAACAAACATCTGTTTTCTAAAAATAGCTACTGGAATATTCAGCCAATTTAGTAATTCAACTGTTCTTAGGTGCTTGATACTAGAAATTATAACAAGTCTGGGTGAAATGACATATTCACAGATTTGACATCAACAATCAGCCAGAAAACTCCATTAGTGTGAAGAGTTACAATCCTAAACAAAATGACTTTGTATCAGCCCATTTTAATAAAAAATGGATATTTCCCTGCTTGTATTTTTTTTCCTCAGAATCCCCCCTCTAATCTCAGCAGAAGGCAACAATAAGACAGATGTATTTCGTGTCACATTTGGCAATTATATTCTGTAGCGGTTCCAGATTGGTCCTTTGGTAGGAATGTCTAAACTCTCTAGTTTTTGCACAGTAGAAATTACATATATATTTCCAATAAAACTTTTCTGCAGCCATTGCCAACTCTAACTGAAACTTCTTCAACTTTCACATTCTTGGTAAGCTTAGGGTGGCCATTATTTGTATTGAATACCTTGCAGGTAAACTGAGGATGCCTTAGAAAATGTGACTAAGTTGATAGCTCTTTTAGCTCTGTCAGTACTGAAGCAATGTCCCAGCTGGGCATAGGGGGTACTGTGCAGCTGAAAGTGCCTTCTTTGTCTTGAGATCTTAAAGCAAGGTCTTGACCATAATGTAGACCCCCTTGGCAAAGGGTCCCGAGGTCTTTGCAAACAACTCTCATCTCAGGTCTGACAAA
The DNA here is from genome assembly GCF_013100865.1 of Trachemys scripta elegans. NCBI lineage: Eukaryota > Metazoa > Chordata > Testudines > Emydidae > Trachemys > Trachemys scripta. The sequence goes on along the minus strand of NC_048310.1, from coordinate 8,842,887 downwards.
CTCAGTGCACCAAACACGTCTTGCAGAGTATTTATTCATAAAGGGTAACATGTAAGCTATCCAAAGAAAGCTCGTAACTTATCAAAACTCATAAGCATTGTGAGATGTATGTACAAGTAAAATTTAAGGGATAATGTAACTACACTGAAAGTATGTTTTAGGGTCTTGGAGTAAAAGTTAGTCAGCACAGGGACCAATATGTCTCTGTGATGGCCCATTCAAGCTGGTGGTTAGCTGGTGATATAATGCAAGGCTTAATTGTCTAGCCTTGCTCCATCCCAAGACTATCAATGGAAGACCATCAGAAGCACCTACAAACAATCAAAACCACTTGGAGGTAAAAAAGGAACATTACAACAGAGGTGGTCACCCTGTCTATGAACAAAAACAAACAACCATTTCAGTACAACACAGGGTGAGGAAAGGCATTTTATATTCTTTTACTGAGGAAACATCTTGTGGAGTTGGGGATGTTTTCATGAAAGTTTGGATCCTGGTTTCTGTGAAGCCAGCCAGCTCTGCAACAGACTGAATTTTGGGAGAAAAACCTACTTTATTTGATAGGAAAGGTAACCATTCATAAGTGCATACCCTAGTTCACGTTTTAGGTTTGTTTTTGTATTGTAACAATTTGTTTTCATCATGCTTTCTTGTTTCTAGATTAATCTTTATTCGTTCCTTAAATAAACCTACTTATGTTTAATTATAAGTGCTCAAGTGCTGTGAGATTTTACAGGAGTGGTGATTTAAGGTAAAATTGGTTAACTGGGGTACAGTGCTCCTTTGGGGGCAGAGGATATGGGATTTCTGTGAGTAGCCAGTGTCAGGGGTTGGATATCACAGGGGAACACTTCAAGGAGACACAGGCACTGGGGTCCACCTCGTGTTAATATGCTAGGCAAAGACAGGGCTGGTATAGCCAAGAGGAGAGCGTGTGAGTGGCTGAAAGGCTGGAGGTGTTAGGGAGTTAACACCCTATTACCACAAGCAAGACTCCTTTATGCTGGAGGCAGGGAGTAACAAGGTGATTCACAGTCCTGGGTACCCTGAGAACCACCATGTTGATTGCTTATGCCATAGCACTTTTCACAAGAGTTGGGGGTATTAGCCCAAGTGTCTTCTCCAGATTTACTCATCAGGGTACATCTACACTACAGCGGGGAGTCGATTTAAGATACGCAAATTCAGCTACGTGAATAGCGTAGCTGAATTCGACGTATTACAGCCGACTTACCCCGTTGTGAGGACGGCGGCAAAATCGACTTCTGCCGCTTTTTGTCGGCGGCGCTTACTACCACCTCCGCTGGTGGAGTTAGAGCGCCGATTCGGGGATCGATTGTCGCGTCCTGACGGGACGCGATAAATCGATCCCCGAGAGGTCGATTTCTACCCGCCGATTCAGGCGGGTAGTATAGACCAGGCCTCATACTCATACTCGGTCTCTAATTTCAATCAGATACAGTATCTGGGATAGTTCAGTGGTTTGAGCATTGGCCTGCTAAACCCAGGATTGTGAGTTCAGTCTTTGAGGGGGCCACTTAGGGGTCTGGGGCAAAAATCAGTACTTCGTCCTGCTAGTGAAGGCAGGGGGCTGGACTCAATGACCTTTCAAGGTCCCTTCCAGTTCTAGGAGATAGGTATATCTCCATGTTTAAAAAAAAAAAAAATCCTGAGTATTTATTTCAACTCGTGCTCTGTACTTGTTCACAAGCCAAAGACAACCAACTACAATGCATGAAACCCAACCCATATACCCCTTTCCCAGACATATCAGTCTTTATTGTGGCCTTTCAGTGTATCCTGAAGCTCAACACATTGAAGCTATTTCCATCCAACATGGTGAGAGTAGTTTCCAATGTTAAAGACCGCTCAGAGGGAAAACCCAGTTAGCTTCCATTACTTTATATGGAAAGGGGTTTGAGTGACCTGAAGAAGAGCTCTGTGAAGTTCAAAAGTGTCTCTCTTTCACCAACAGAAGTTGGTACAATAGAAGGTATCACCTCACCTGACTTCACTAATGGCAACTGATGATATAGCATGATGAGAGGGGCATCGCTCAACGTATCTAGGGCTTTATAGGTTGAACTCTTAAGTGCTCTCTGGAAGCCAGTAGATCTCAGAACTCTGATGTGTCACCCTCCCAGCAAGATCCACTGCTTGCTATGTGAGCTGTTTCAGTTTCCAGTTTCTAAGGTGCTTTCTCTGTAGAGTACATTGCAGACATCTAATTTGGTGGTGACAAAGGCATGGATCATGATACCAAGGTCTGCATCTAAAACAAAACACAAACACATAAAAACCAGACAGTCTCCTAGCCAGGCACAGAAGGGAAAAGCTATCCTTCCAAACTGTGGCTATACATTTAAACACAGCTCCGGATCTAGCTATGGTTCCAGACTCTGAACACCACTAAGAAATGATGGGTATGAATCTTCAATGTGAGGATCAACTACAATTTCTGCCATGCCTTCTGGCCACCCGGTAGCATCACATGATTAGTCTGGATTGAACTCATCTGGATTGAACTTTAGCCAGCCAATTCTTACTCCATCTTCATTTTTTGCTGCTCCAGCAGACCCCAAAGGCCGTAGAACTGGTATGAGTTGTCAAGATGTGGAGACAGAGTGCATGGGGGGCCTGCGACCCCAAGCACCTCAGGGAATCTTATTCACCACTTGTTCACGGGCTGGGAGAATGGGCTTAATCTGCCGAACCCTCTGCAAACATCCCCAGCCTCCTACATGTGCTTGGAAAAAGCATATGGCCCACGATTTAGGTAGTTCTTTGGGGGCTCTTTTATGATAGAAGGCATGGTATCATACATCATGATGACGATGATTAGCTTATCCTACACAGCATCACACTGTCTCTTCATTTATGGTACACAATGTATCCCGTGGTCTGCGAGTTGTGGTATTGCAATGTGCACTTTGGAATGACAATCTCACAGGAGCTTTCTGATGTGTGGTTAAATGCACATTTCTTTTCAAACTGTGTATTTATGCCAGTGAGTAGATCTGCATAAAGACTTAGACTGCTGCAAATTTCATAGGGCCATGTCCCAACACGGATCACTTTCCAATTTCATTCCCCTCAGGATGCTATGTCAACGTCTCCCAGTTCCATTAATCTTGTGTTTTACCATCTGAAGGCCTCCAGCTCTCTTCGCTCCCTCCAAGATGTGACAGTGTTTCTCCTCAAGTGCTGACAAGTGCTGTTTCTCATTCTGAGGAGGAGCTGCTCCCTCTTGTAAGAACCACATGCAGTTTTAAATAATACTTATTCATCAGTAATGGCTATAGTAAGCCAGCTCTGGATTTCCATGCTGAGGTACTGATGTGTTTTACATCCCTTTCCTTTCTCAAAAGGGATTTTCTGTCTTTGAACACTAAATATGAGAAGCATTTTTCAAATTCTTTGACAGAATGCTTTTAACATATCAGTAGGGTTAATAAATCTCTTCCATTTGTCCCATTCACTTTTACCCTTAACGAAGAATTGATCAGGAACAAGCCGGGCTTGTGAGGAGGGCTCTGTTTCTAAGGCTGAAGTGAAAGTGATATATTATGCTCCAGGGCTCGGATACAAACAGGTTTGCTTGAAGCAGTGGACCACTCACTCCTGAGAGCCTTCCTCAGAAAGTAAGGAAACTTGAAAAAAGAGTCTTATAATTATGCCAGAGCACCAGCATGCCAGCGTTCTCCATTCTCTGAAGCTTTCAGACACTTTTATTTTCTGTTGCTCGCTCCAAAGTGAATATTGGCGCATTCTAGAGCAGGAACAACTGGTTGATCATCCATTTACAGATAGAGATGAGACCAAACCAAAGCCCCAGTAGTTCTTAACAATGGAATGTTCAGATCCAGACCAGGGGATGAGGATTATTGCCAAAGAGGCTTTTATTTAATTCTAACAGGTCAAACTGGATTCCTGGATCCAGACACATCCAAGTGTTTGATTTCTGGCTCTGAACGCTACCTCTTGCATTCCTTTCCGTGTTCAAAGTTTTGTAGGGTGTTTTTGTCATTCACACCGGGTTACAGTAATCAGCTCCCATCTATATGCTTTGACAGTCTCTCAAATTAGAGTGCCACCTCATTTACATTTAAGATTCCACACACTTACACCTCTGAAAACACCCTTATCTCACAAGTGGGTTACAGGCACACCGGGTAATTTAAACCAGGACAGCTCAACAAAGTGTCTCCCTTCAAAGTCAGTCTTGAGCAAGAAATAATGTCACTCATTAGAACTTTTAAATCAGTATTATTGTGAATGACCTAATTTTTTTGTAGTACGAGAGAACCTGTGTGAAAAGTTTTAGCACGATCAAGGCTCGAACCTCAAGCTGCCATAACAGGGCCAGGCACTGCAGTATAATTCCAGGTATCCAAATTCCTTTTATCTGGTGTTTTACTAGAGTCAATGAATTTTTTTGTCTTTCTTCTTAATGAAATAAAGTATTAAGAAAACATCAGCATTACTCCCTTCATTCCTTATATTTCTATATCAGTGAAAATGCCGCTCAAAATAGCACTTCCGTTTATCCGAACATCTGGTTACCCCAAAGTTTTGGATGTCCCCTGAATCATTTGGATAAATCGGAATGCACTGTATTTAGATGTTCTAGTCTCTTAGACTCACTATCATTTAAAGGAATAGATCATGGAGAGAGGCCATTTTTATGAAGGGCTTTGTGAAACACAAACCAATTTACATAGGGAATGAGCCAAAGCCCATTGAAGTCAAACATAAACATCTAGCAACATAGTTAGGCTAACTAAAGTGTGTGGGGGGGAAATTAGGCCAAATCTTGAGGGTTTTTTACTCAGTCCTTTGTCAAGCAAAACTCCTCCCAAAGCTCCTCAGTGATTTAGGAGCCTCCATCAGTGTCAAAAGCAACTTAGGCATTTAGGAACCTAAGTCCCATTGACTTTCCATGAGAAAACTGAAAATCTGGCCAATAATGAAAATTAAGTAACAGCTGAGGAAAGGCCTCTGTCTTTGGCCTGTCCCTTGAGAGAGTTTTTTCCTTTTTAAAATAAAAATACATACACACAAACACACACACACACAGAAGAATTTTCAAATATGCCTGAAGATCGAGTGTTGCCACAGTTAAAACATCAAATATCCTGCAAGTAGAACGGATTTAGGGTGAGCAGACAGCAAATGTGAAAAATTGGGATGGGGTGGGGGTGTAATAAGAGCCTATATAAGAAAAAGACTGAAAAATCGGGGCTGTTCCTATAAAATCGGAACATCTGGTCACCCTAAACAGATTAAAGGGCCTGGTAGCACTGTGGGGGTAATTTCAATCACAAGCTTGTTAGGTTAAGGATGCAATACTAGATGCAAGCATCAGTGGCAGGACAGATGGGGAAACAATTTGCAGCCACCGGCTGAGTCAAAGTCAGCCCTCAGGACTCTTCCATCATGAGTCCCATTACAGTTGCTCCGATGGGGCTTTGTGGGGATGGAGAACTGTCCAAGGAATGCTGCTATAAGAGCCAGTGATTATGTGGCTGTCAAAAGCTTTGGTGGCACAATAAGATCACCAGTGATGGACATAAACTGTATATTCAACCAGATCCCCCCCTAAAGACCTAGTTAGAGAACAATCTGGGTGGTGCTTGATCTGCAAGGAGGCAACGTCCCTTTGGGATTTGCCATGCTGATGAGACCTGCCACAGCATAGGTTCATCCTGGCCATACCTACTCCCCTCCATTATCAAGCCCTTCTCTTTTCCTCTTACCCCCTGCATCAATTGGTCCCATGCTCTGGGGTGGGGCTGCTACAGAGGTGGTGCAGAAGCTGTTGGAGCTGGCTCTGCACGTAAGCTCTGGGGGTATTCCTGATGGGGTGGGGGGAAGAAAGTGACACAGACCAATAATGAATTCTGCCCCTTTTCTCTTATTTTTCTGCATAGCAACATGAACCTGAGGGGCCTTGTATAAATAATGACATCAGGTTAGATAGGTTTTCTATAAATAGTCCAGGTCCTGTTGAAGCAAGTAGAAGTTCAGCAACTGGCTGCAGTATTCCCAGAGTCAAGCCCAGTGGGTCCATTGCACATTGCTGCTTTGATGGTGAAACTCACATAGGGTGGTCGTGTTTGCATTGGTCTCAAATGTTTAAAAACTAACAAAACTGAACTTGAAAAGCATAGCTCTAGTTGGCCCCTCTGATACCAAAGTCCTGATTTTATAGGATGTGTTTTCATAAATGTAAACTTTCCCCTCTCCCTAAAATCTGTGATGAGGAGAATGGTGTTCAGATTAATTAATAATTGGATTATAAAAAAGAGCCCTTGGAAAGTTTACAGCTTCTCCTCTGCATATGGCAAACATCTGGAGAATCCATCAGGCTTTTCATTCATTGTCCTCACCTTCTCCGCAGCTCTGTGTGTGTGCTACTCAGTGCCAAAGTGAGCATGTGTAACAATTAGAAGCAATATCTTCGCACAAGTGTCTTGCAAATAAGGAATTTTCCTTGGAGCTATTTCCATTAAGCTCATTTGCTAGGTGCAGCAGTGCTCCCTTAGAGGGGAATAAAAAATTGATGCTCCAATCCTATTTATATTTGTTTGTTCTCCTATAGAAATATAGACCAGGTTCATGTACAATTTCAATCTTACAAAGACTCCTCCCCATGCTTAAAGCATTTGAGTAGTTCCATGGCAATTGCATGTTGCATAGCATATTGAAATGAGACTACTTATATGCATATAGTTAAGCACGGTTATACATCTTTACAGGATCATCAGGGTTATTTAATGGCTCCCTGGAAGGGAACAGACTAGTGGGATATTGCAGGGATCAGTATTTGGACTAGCCTTATGTAATGTCTCCAGTATTGAAATGGAAAAATGAGTAAACCGCATGCTAATGAAATTAATTGGTTTTATTACATTGGAAGGAGTTCTACCTAGCAGTGAGGATAAGGGGAAATGATATAATGGGATCTAGAACACTAATTTATACTTGCAGCCTTTTTTCATCTCCTCTTCTTCAGGTCCCATCCATCAGCTTAGCAGCGATGAACGGGACAAATGAAGTCTTTCCACCATTTTGTCTTGGACCAGCTTCATGTCTTCATTCACCTTTTTGTTCCATGTCATTCTTCAGTGTCTTTCCAATGCATCCGCTCTTTCTAGTTCCTTCTAGTTCTAATGTGTATCACCATGTATGGTATCCTTTCCAGGATACCATTCTTGAAACATGTCCAAACCATTGCAGTCATCTTTCTCAAATCTTTTGAAACAGAGTTATTTCTTGCCCTAGCTGTTTTCTTTTCTTATCTTATCACTTCATTTTTTGCAGACTTGAAACTCTCAGTAGATCCCTTAGCCAGTTCATTTCTGCAGTCAATATAGTTCATTTGTCAGCTTTCCTCATAGTCCAACACCCCTACCATGTAGCCGTATCCGCATGACAATTGTCTCATATATTCTAATTTTTGTTTTTATTGAAATGTCTTTAGTCTTCCAGATCTTGCAGTTTCCCAAATGCAGTAGTCGCTAATCTGATTCTTCTGTTCTTCTAGACTAGACCTCCAAGTGACATAGTTTTTTCCAGTTGTTTTAGTTCTTTGTATCCAACTTTGATTATCTCTTCCTCTCGTCTTCCAATTGCCATAATTTTTGTCTTCTCTATGCTGATCTTCAGCCCAAATGTGTCTGCTTTCCCAGTCTTTGTCAGTTATTCTCTGTCAATCTCCCTTGGTCAGTCAATATTGTCTGCAAATCTAAGATTATTCACTGTCCTCCTTCACAACATTGACTCTTCTCATTGTGTCTCAGTGCTTACAGCCGTTACTGCTTCAACTACTAAGGGTACATCTACACTACAGCGGGGAGTCGATTTAAGATACGCAAATTCAGCTACGTGAATAGCGTAGCTGAATTCGACGTATTACAGCCGACTTACCCCGTTGTGAGGACGGCGGCAAAATCGACTTCTGCCGCTTTTTGTCGGCGGCGCTTACTACCACCTCCGCTGGTGGAGTTAGAGCGCCGATTCGGGGATCGATTGTCGCGTCCCGACGGGACGCGATAAATCGATCCCCGAGAGGTCGATTTCTACCCGCCGATTCAGGCGGGTAGTATAGACCAGGCCTTAGTTGAACAAATCTGGCAATAGTGTGCGACCTTGTCCCACTTCTACAATCGTCCTGAACCATTCTGTCAGCTTCTTCTCTACTCTGCACTCATCAATTGCTGTAGACATTTTCTATCAGCTTCATCAATTTCTCAAGAGTTGCCATAATCGACAAATGCTGTCAAAAGCCTGTTTCAACTCTATAATGCTGTTGTAACAGATTCCGTTGGGTTCTGTGTACTTCTCTGATCCCTGCCTTACCACAAATAGCTAATTTATTGTGCTTCATCCTGGTCTAAATCTGGCCTGTTCTGCAAGCACCACTTCCATATCTCTCTTTATTCTCCTCTGCAACTTTTTGGTGAATATCTATCCTGGCACATTCAGGAAGCTGATTCCTCTGCAGTGCTGACACTCACTCTTATCTTCTCTTTTATAGATCTGTACTACTATCACTTTCTCCCCATTTGCTTGGCACCTGCTCTTGTTTGTGAATCTTCTTGAATAGCTTGTGCATTGCCTTTACTGGATGTGCCTCACCTGCCTGCTGCAGCTCTGTGGTTATGCTGTCATTTCTCGGCACCTTTTTCTTTTTCAAACTTTCTATTGAGATCTTTACTTCTAAAAATTCCAGCATCTGCTCTCCCACATGTGTATTGGGAAGTTTCTCCAAGATTGTTTCATCTACTGCGTTCCGCTCTTCAAAATATTTTTTCTATTGTTTATTCCTTGCTTGTTCATTATTTGCTCGTGCTTATCTTTCACCGCTGATATCTTCAATTTATATGTCCCATTTGGTTCTCTTCATGTCGTCATCTTCTTTTTTTATACTGCTCACTTATCCAGTTGTTTCTGTCTCTCTTCACTTTCCATTTTATATCTCTGGCCAACCTACTGAACCCAGCCCTTAAACTTGTATCTTCTTTTTTTTATTCTCTTTCGGCTTCTTATGATTGTCACTGAACTGCAGCACATAATCCATTACCTGCCCTGTTTGTTTGTTTTTTTTGTTTTGGCCTTGTAGCCCAACAATCGTTCAGCCACTCTCATAATCCCATTTTTCACACTGTTCCATTTCTCTTCATTGTTAATTTTTTCTTTCACCAGAGATGTGATTTTTTCCACGCCCCCCACCCCCGGTTTCTTTGTATTCTTTCCTGATTTCTGTCTCTTCCAATGTCCTAGATCTTAGTTCTCAACACTCTTTTGTTTGCTCTCAAGCTCACTGATGCCAGCACTAATTTATGATCTGATCTGATATTCACCACAAATGATTTGCATGACAACACACTTGATTTCCATCCGATTCACAAGAGTGAAGTTGATAAAGTTCTTCATTTGCCCACCAGGTGATATCCAAGTCCACTTCCTCTGCAACTTTCTTTGTGGAAATAGCATGTTTGAAATCAACATAGGCAGAAATTTAATAGCCTTTCTCTTCTTTTGTTTTCTTCATCAAGTCTGAATCAGCTGATTGCTTTAGCCCAGGAATTCCAGTCCAATCCAACTTTTCCATTAACATCTCCCATCACCAATAACATATCTTGCCTTGAACATTCTTCTATTGTTCTGTAGATCTTTATAAATTTCAAGTGCTGCTAAGGTTGGCATATATACTTGTACTACCATGACCACACCAAGTTTACTTTTCAATCTCTTCTTCAACATACAAGGAGATATCCGGTTAAATGCCATAAGAACCCGGCTTGTATTTGGCTTTAGCACCAATGCAACTCATCTTGGTGTCCACCATCTTCTCTTCCCGACATCAATATGCTGTGCTGACCTTTGTTTTCCCATCTTCTTTCACATAACCTGATAATTTCTGCCTGATATCTTTTCAACTTGCATATCATTACTATGAGTGCTCCTTCCTGGTACAGTGTTCTTATGGTCTATGTTCTGATAAATGTCTTTGTGACTGGTTGGATCACAGAAACCCCCTTGGGAGCTGTCACCTGATGTGCAAAGACTACTTCTGCTCTTGTTTTCCCTGCCAGCTCAGGACTCCAGCACCCTGTCTTGCTGAGCCAGACACTCCCGTCTGCTCCAGCACAGACCCAGGGTCTGAATCACTTGTCCCAGAGCTGCAAGTTTACCTGAAAACAGCTCAGAGAAGTGTGCTTGTCTTTAGCACTCAGATGCCCAACTCCCAATGGGGTCTAAACCCAAATAAATCCGTTTTACCCTGTATAAAGCTTATGCAGGGCAAACTCCTAAATTGTTCGCCCTCTATAACACTGATAGAGAGATATGCACAGTTGTTTGCTCCCCCAGGTATTAATACATACTCTGAGTTAATTAATAAGGAAAAAAGTATTTTATTAAATACAGAAAATAGGATTTAAGTGGTTCCAAGTAGTAACAGACAGAACAAAGTAAGTCACAAGCAAAATAAAATAAAATGCGCAAATCTATGTCTAATCAAACTGAATACAGATAATCTCACCCTCAGAGATGCTTCAGTAAGCTTTTTCTCAGACTGGACACCTTCCAAGGCTGGGCACAATTCTTTCCCCTGGTACAGCTCTTGTTGCAGCTCAGGTGATAGCTAGGGGACTCTTCATGATGGCTCCTCCTCCCCCTCTGTTCTCTTCCACCCCTTTATATATCTTTTGCATAAGGTGGGCACCCTTTGTCCCTCTGGGTTTCCACCCTCCCCCCCCTCCCCACTGGAAAAGCACCAAGATGGATTCCAGTTCAGGTGACATGATCACATGTCACTGCAAGACTTCATTGCCCACTTGCCAGCACACACATATACAGGAAGACTAACAGCCATCTGCAGAAAATGGTCCTTGTTAATGGGAGTCATCAAGATTCCAAACCATCATCAATGGCCCACACTTTACATAATTACAATAGGCCCTCAGAGTTATATTTCATATTTCTAGTTTTAGATACAAGAGTGGTACATTTATACAAATGGGATGATCACACTCAGTAGATTATAAGATTTGTAATGATACCTGACAAGACCTTTTGCATGAAGCATATTCCAGTTACATTATATTCACTTCTTATCATGTTTTTATAAAACCATATAGACTGCACAACGTCACAGTCTTAATCTTCAAGCTGATCATGTTGCCTGTTATGCATGTTGCTGTGTTTGTGTTTGTGTTCTGATTGCATACTTTTCACCCCTGCATTGGTTTTTGAGCTGTGAACACGGCTCTTGTTTGTCCGGGTGATGATGACCAAGCCAGCATGCTTTTGTTTCTCTTTCCATTCATGTGGTTTCTATGGTCCAATATTTGCCAAGTGTCCACCCATGACTCCTTGGCTTTGTGATTGACCAATACGCAATGCATCTGCAATACACTCATAAGCTATCCACCAACTTGCTCCAGCACCTTTCAGTCAATGATATATGTTGGAAGTTATTTTGCTGGCATTGTTGCAGGAGACATTATGCACTTGAAGGGCCAGATGAGCCATTCCACTAATGGTGGTTGTTGATAGCTACCCTCATAGTTGTATCATGCCAGCCGAGGCAGGGTCCTGGGATGTGGTGCTGCAGTGCACATATAGCTACTTGGACCTACTAATGAGAGTTGAGTGAGTCACCAGGACCAAGCATATAACCCCTTGTAGGTGCGGTTGTCTACACTGACTTTTGAATTCACCCCATGCACCTCAGCAGTTTTCATCTGCAGATCTCAAATTACCTTACAAAGATGGGTCAGCATTATTTATCCTGCTATGACAGGGTAATTGAGGTTCAGACTGATGAAGTGACTTGTCCAAGGTCATATGATGCTAATTCAGAACCCTGTCCCCAATTTTTACTTGCTGCCCCTTTAACCACAGTTGGCTTAGAGTGTAGAAAAATGGACAGAAAATTTAAAAAAAAAAGAAATTCATTTTTTTAAATGATTACAGTTAATACATCTGGTCAAACATAGTGCAAAATTGATAATCAGTGGATTGGAGAAACCTAGAAACAGTAATGCTGAAGAAGACTTGGTGGTGATAGAAGGTAGCAAATTAGCCATTAGTTTGTCTTCAAATATTTGGACTGTGAAACAGCAAGATAAAGAGGAATCCATGTTGGTGGCACTAGGGACCATAATTAGAAAGAATGGAATGAAATTCAGAAAAGGAAAAATCTAGTCTTGAATATCAGAAAAAATGTCCTGATGTATTGATGCCAATATGTATTGGGTTATGGAATAGTCTTGTCAGATAAGTGGTAAAAGCTCTATTGTTTAGGAAATGTAAAATTAGATTGTTCTATGGGGAATTAATCCTCAATTGGCAAGGAAATAGATTAGATGATCTAATAGACTTTCCATTTCTAGCTTCCATGATTCTCAAGTATCAGAGGGGTAGCCGTGTTAGTATGGATCTGTAAAAAGCAAGAGAGAGTCCTGTGGCACCTTTAAGACTAAAACATGTATTGGAGCATAACTTCGTCAGACACATATAATGGAAATTTCCAGAGGCAGGAATCATTTACATGATTCTGTAATTCTATGATACTTTGCTGTTGCTTTGCATATGAAAAGAGCTTCCCTGCATGGCCTTTCTTCTTAAAGCTCTGGCAATTATAAATTACTATTTAATATTTCAATATCAGATTGTTTTTTGCGCTCTGTGTGTCTTGTCACCTTTGTTAGGGAGGGAGGTACATATGCTATGAGGAGAACAAAGATTTTAAACACAGTTGGAAATTAGTCAGAGCCCGGCCCTAAAGGAATCAATTACTGAGCTTTGGAGTTTCATCTATTTTTAGTGGCCAAAGATTGTTCCAAGGTTAAAGGATCGTGTAATTCTGAGGGAAGGTGGAGAGAATATTTGTCCTCCCTGAAGCGAATCCAGTAGGATTTCAGAATAAAAGGTAGGTTGAACAAGGCGAATGAAGGGGAGAGATTTCTGTGACACAGCTGTTCTTGAAAACAGAAAGAAAATTGGGTGGCAAGCCAGAGTTCCTTAGACTCTATCCCACTGAAGCATTTCTCAGAGTGGTGGAATGGAACAAATGTACAGTCATATTTAAGGAATTGGACCACCTACATCTTAACAAATCACAGATCCGCAAATTGACATTAATGAAGCCATTTATAAAAATTTTAAATTCAGCTGGAAAAATAGAATAAACGCTAAAACACTGAGTTACTTGTTCAAAACAGCTTCTTAAAGGCACATTTGATATGTTTGCTGGAGAAAAGAACAGAAAGGAAAAAAGTTGCCTAACAAAATATATCTAAACCAGTAACTTTCTTCAATGTGTTTCTGGCCGACAATGGTACAATTTGGTTTCTACGAAGTTGTTCATTAGGGACAAAAAGGTTTTGCATGCAAAAAGAAAATTCTAAATTTTGTCATTTGGTGGCAAAGTGAAAATTCGGGCTCAGGGAAGACATTTGTGTATCCATTTGCTTGAGATGAAAATTTCTGTAAGGGTTACTAAAGACAGAAAATCTATTACACAATAGTGATGGTTAAACTGAGGAAATGTTGATGGATCAATTTCGAGAAGCATTCAGATGGTATCGGAACCTCATGGCCCTTTCCCTATTTTTACATAATACAAATAATTTTATTTTTTACCTGAGCAATTTGTGTGGGGAGACAAGGCCAGTAACTCACAATGGAGAGGGAGAAAAGGAATTTTGCCTAAAATTACCTAGTTTTACTAAATATTATACAACTTTTCCAAATTTTTCAAACTTTATTCAACGAAGTGGGCAGGTGGAGATAACTATGTAAAAAGAGACCAAAAAAAAAAAGTTCATGAAAGTGTGAACTAGCATTTGCATGTCTAAGTTTTAGCTTTTTGCACTGGGTAATATGCAATGCACACAGATTCTTTGCACCTGCCAATGTCTGCACAATTACATATATTCATTTTGGATGTGCAAGTGGGCCTTGAGTCTTTCAAAAGTGTTCCCTGTATTTCTGAGGATAAGACAGAGATGCCATTGTTCTTCCTTTAAGGCAGTGGTTCTCAAACTGGGGCCTCTGCTTGTGTAGGGAAAGCCCCGGGCGGGCCGGCCCAGTTTGTTTACCTGCCGGGTCCACAGGTTCGGCTGATCGTGGCTCCCACTGGCCGTGGTTCGCCGCTCCAGGCCAATGGGAGCTGCGGGAAGCGGTGGCCCATCCTGCGCTGCTTCCTGCAAGCCCCAATTGGCCTGGAGTGGCAAACCGCAGCCAGTGGGAGCTGCAATCGGCTGAATCTGCGGATCCGGTGGGTAAACAAACCGGCCCAGCCTGCCAGGGGCTTTCCCTACACAAGCAGTGGCCCCCGTTTGAGAACCACTGCTTTAAGGGCTACTTTTAATGGATACACATTGGTACTCTAGAGTAGTCATAAATACACCCTTTAATCTCTTTGCTGTTCTCTAATTTAGCTCCTTTAGTATCAACTAGACCAGGGTTTCTCAAACTTCATTGCACCGTGACCCCCTTCTGACAACCAAAATTACTTCATAACCCCAGGAAGGGGGACCGAAGCCCAAGCCGCACCACCTCGGGCAGGGGGGCGCCAAAGCTTGAGGGCTTCAGCCCTGGGCAGTGGGGCTCAGACTTTAGTGTCAGCCCCAAACCCCAGCAAGTCTAATGCCAGCCCTGGTGACCCCACTGAGTCCCGACCCACAGTTTGAGACCCGCTGAACTAGACTATTCTTTCCAAAATCTATCACTGTATCCATTAGGGAAAAATTCAGGGAAATATTCTTACAGTGGGAAAAGTGTATTTATTCAACCAGATGTAACTTCAAAATGGCTAAATCAATTTAGAAACAATTTTCCACCAATAAAATATCACCTTTGGATTGAGATAAAGAATGGAAACTTTCAGATGAAAAGGAATTTGTTCAGAACGTTTCGAGTAACTGAAAATGTTGGTGAGTGTGAAGAGATATTAGAATGGAAATAGTGCCAGCTCAAACTTCACTGCTGAAGAGTGCTCTCTCATATATATATAAAATAAACTACATTGCAGTGTTTAAATTGCTCCCTCAATCTACTTCCAAAGGACATTACTTCATGAAAAATGTTCACCCCCAAGTGATACCGTGTTTTTGTCTTTTATCATTATGTACATTTTATATATATATTAGTTATACAGGGCAAAGTTTGAATGTTTTTAAGCACTACCACCAGCTTGTGGGTGTGTAAATTAAGTAATCACTCTATATCTGACCTCTCAGTCCTCATCCTCAAAGGAAACTTGCACAACACCTTCAAAAGACAAGCCTGGAAGTTTACATTCATAAATTTGCTAGATACTAAAGAAATATGGACTGACTAAAGACACTGGATTTATGGCCAATTACAACAATCTATAATAACCCACTAACCCCTCCCCACCCCAGCTTTTCCCTCCTGCTCCTCCCCACCACCACCATGGGAGAGGTGTTAACTGGCCACTTAACATGTATTACAAGGGACCATTCAAGGTGAACTATTTATGCTAAAAAATCTGTTCCACTTGTATTTAGCAGTGACACCTAAGTACCTTGCCCAGACCCAAAGAAGAGCTCTGTGTAAGCTCTGAAGCTTGTCTCGTTCACTAACAGAAGTTGGTCCAATAAAAGATATTACCTCACCCACCTTCTGTCTCTAATATTCTGGGACCAACCCAGCTACAACACTGCATGCATTAATAAACATACCTATACATGAATAGTACTTCTGTATTTTTCTTATTCTACGAGGCATATATAATAGTGGATCTGTTAAGATTAAATGCATGACTATATGGGAATCTATTTTATATATACAATTTTCCTGCATTGTCAGAAAAGCAAAGATTTACTTTTACAATGCTGTGGTCTGCTGTATCAGAGGGGGAAAGGGAGAATTTATCCTCTCTGCCTTTATTTTCTTTTGAAACTTTTGGCTCGTAAATTTAGAGGCTCCCAAAAGGCAGAAACTCTCTCCCAGTGTTGTGATACATTTTGGTATTTAAGCCGAAGGTAAGGCTCTTTTGTGTAGTAGATTTTATTATTCTAAGGAGAGTATTTAACCCTCTCCCCATGACTGGGACTCAACAAGGACTTTATACAATCGAACAGCCAAGTTTCAAAGAACACCACTTATTCTTTGTTCATTACACCTCTAGCTGTATAGCAGCCTTCACTTCACTTTGCTGATTTCACGTTAGTCTTTTTTTGACAGGCTGAAGGAAATGCCTTCCAGCATTTCGTCTCACCTCATAAAAGCCCGCTGTGTGAATTGATGGCACACGTGGGAGGCTCTAAGGAATCTATGGATTCCAATTCTGTTCTCCCCACCTACAGTCATAGCAATGATTCCTCAGCAAATTCTTCCCTTTGCCCTTTATTCATCAATGCCATTCTATCCTTGGATCCTTCTCTTCCTATGGATCCCATATGCTGCTGTCATGGGCTAGCATTGCTCAGTCTGTGTAAAACCTCTGTGCTGCCTATGTCCCTGAGTCACTTCTTGCTATAAATGCTTTAACTGTTTTTTCCCTATTTCTGGAGAAACTAAGACGCTTTCATTCCACAAAGCAGATGAATGGCAAAAAGAGAGAGCAGCTGATGCACCCCAGTCTATCTCGCTACTGTATGTCTACCTAACTTCTGCTTGGTATTCCAAAACATGCAGGTTTCATGTTCAGAATCAGTACCAAAGAGTATGACAGAGAAAGGGATTTGGAGAGAGGTTATGCTAACTTCAGCTTCCATCGCTGTGTAGATATAATTATTACCAAAGGTCTGAGCACCTGTGAAAGAAACGCCCCAGTTGGTGTAGAGTAGCAGAACGCAAAGACCAAAGAAGAACAGACAAGGGCTCAGAATTATGACCGTGTCAGTCAGAAGCTCACGGTGCTGGAGGAATAGCAACACCTGTCTCCTGGGGGAAAAATTAAGCGCAATTCTGGATTCCTTTGTTGCAGTGCCTCCTTATTAGAGTGAAGGACAAAGAGCTTTGGCCTTGAATGGCCAGTGTCCCTTTCCACTTGTCCACAGCAGGGGTTGGGGTTTGCTAAATTGAGAAGATATATTCTAAGGACAGGTGGGGAAGGAAATCATTCATTAAGATTTTAAAAACAAACATGCTTATAAAACAGCATATATGGTATAGTATGATATTTGGCACTGGATAATATTTGGGACTGTGCGTGTATAGGTATGTTTTTTATTTTATTTTATTTTATTTATATATATATATATGCTGGATCTTTAAAAGGTTGTGTAGCTGCATGCCCAATTTATGCACTATATGTGCACAGTTACTGTGACTGTGCAAGTCCCTGATTTGTGCACACATCCAGTGGCTAACTGGATACATTTGCCCACAGTTAACCACTGTGCACATCTACTTGTCATAACTGTGCATGTAATGGAGGTGTGGAATTGCATCTGGGTGAAAGTAATATTAAACCCTTACTGCTACGGGAGCTTGGCTCCAAGCCCCCAGAAGGGGTGGGGCCTCGGGCACAAGGGGCGGGGCTGTGGGTCAGCCTCCCCAGCCAGCCCAGCCATGCTGCCTGACCTGTGCTGCCTGGAGCTCCGACAGTGATTGAAAAGGGCTTGGAGCTCCGGCCACTGCCGCGGTAGTGGCGGTGGCAGCCAGGAGCCCTTTTAAATTGCCAGCCCCGGGGCAGTTGTCCCTTTTGCTCCCCGCCCTCGCCGGCGGCTCTGCAAGGAGGGTCCCTACCGACAGGGCTGCCGACGTGGGGGGTGGGGCCAAAAGGGGCAGCGACGTTAAAGCACTGCCATGGCAGCGCTTTAAGGAAGATCGTTTGCTGCAGCAACGCTTTAACGTTGGCTGCGTATGGGCCGGTACCAGCTTCTTACCGGTATGCCGTACCAGCCCACTTTCACCCCTGAATTGCACATACATTTTGTGCATCTAAACTCTAATAAAATCAAACTTCCTATGCTGTAAAGTATGGTCTTTGTTTGAACATCAAACCTACCACAATATCAGTTTTGAAAGTCTGAGCTAAATTTGAATGATTGATTGGTTTTACGTGTCACTTGAGACTGCGAACGAAGGAGCTGGGATGGGGAGAGAAAAGAATTCTAAGGAAAGCTTGACCTTGCTACCTTGTGAGTGGAGCACTTGGCTACAACCACAGAGCAAAGCTCCAACCAAGAGGGGAGAATCTCCAGGCAGTGGCTCCAGCCCGTCTCTGCAGCCACTCAGTATGACCTCCTGGTTCCCAGCACGCAAAGTTTGTTTCTGCTCCTCCCGCCACGTTTCTGTACATGGCAGATGGCGAGGCCTCACCAGAGAATGAAAGGAAAGGCAATGCCTTCTCCAACGACCCAATTCTTAACTGAGTGCGGCCAGAGAGTCAGTGAAGGGGCCAGCTGCCCCTTTCTCCACTCAGTACTTAGCCTGGATGACAGCTACAAAGTGGAGGTAGCAGCTGGCCCATCTCCAGGGGAGATGAAATGGAGACAGTTGTTCTTGTGTTCTTCTTCCCATAATCCTCCTCTGCACTGCCCAACAAACTATTGTTTTGAAGCCTCCTATTGCTCTACTCTGTCTTCCCAGGCTGGTGACTCCATGGGATTTAGGGCAGGCCAGGAAAGACAAAGGGACCACGATCCATACAGACCCATTACAGGTCTGGGGAGTTAACTTGGGTGGGGAGCCAACTGCAGCAGAGCTGAGCCTTTGCTGAATGCCCACTGCTAGGTTGGCCTGGCTACATTGAGGATCCTTTCAATTCCCTTTCAAGGGAGCACAGGGGAGGGTGTCCTATCTCACATGCACAGAAAGGGCTTTCCTTAGTTAGAAAACACGTTGATACAAAAAGTGAATCATCCTTGGGGGAATAAAAGGAAGAGAAACCATGAGTTTATGTCAAGCAGTGTGGTCCAGTGGATAGGGGTACTGGCCTAGGAGTCAGGAAACCTGGGTTCTACTTCCCTGGCCTCCTGTGAGATCCTGGGCAAGTCACTTCCTGACTGTTTCCCCTCGAACACTTTGTCTTCTGCTTAGATTGTATGGTGTGGGGATTGTGGGCTAGATTTTCAAAGGTATTTAGGAGCCTAATGTTGCAGATAGATGCCTAGTGGGTTTTTGAAAAGTACCTGCTATGGCTAGATGGCTAACTCCAATGATGTACATGGCATTTAGATGTCTTTTTGGAAATCTCATGAGGTGTTTATCTGCATTGTTAGGACTCTAAATACCTTTGAAAATCTGGCCATGTGCCTAGCTCAGCTGGGCCTTGATTTTAGTTGGCGTCTGTAGGTGCAAATACTAGGCTTTAGATTACAGGGGAAAAGTTCACGAGGTCATGCAGGATTTGTGAACCCCCAAAAGAGTCTGATAGGTTCCCAAAACTGGCCCCTGTGAGGTTCATCCATTCCATTATCTTTGGGGAACAATAAACTGCAGCTCTGTTTAACCTGCCACTGTCCATTCTCAGCAAAGCTCAAAGCATCTGGAGTACAAAGTGTGACCCTTTTTTGTTGCTGGTAGATTGCCGCAAGATAGAGACCATGTAGTCTGATGTACTGTGCTAGGGTAAAAATATAATACGCTGTGCTACCAAAGGCATTAACACTTTGAGGAGTCAGCAGATCAGCGGCAGTGGTTAAACTCATTAGCGTTAGGTTAACTCCCATTGTGAAGCTTCTGGCTTCACATCAGAGGGTAATAAA
This sequence comes from Trachemys scripta elegans, assembly GCF_013100865.1. Lineage (NCBI taxonomy): Eukaryota > Metazoa > Chordata > Testudines > Emydidae > Trachemys > Trachemys scripta. The sequence goes on along the minus strand of NC_048310.1, from coordinate 8,823,187 downwards.
ACACTGAGCGCATCGTAATAACTGTTATGATCAGGAAATTTGGGACATGTGTCATTACAGAGAACAAACAGAGCCAGCAGAGGTGTTGGCCAATAATGCTGCTGAGGGTTCGGTGCCATTCCCTCCCCCCGCTTATGCACTTTATCAGCTTTTCCTCCCACTTTGGATGCAAACAAAGTCTGGCCCCTACCTGAGGGTCAGAGAGATGAGAAACAGTGTTACACAGGATATTCCCAGCATTTTCAATGCTTCCTTTTCAGTGCATTACGAACGTCTGACTGACATGTCCTAGCAAAAGCGCTCTGGGTTCCTGCGGGAGCAGTGTGGCCATAAAACTCACAAACATAATAATAACAAAGTCATAAATTCTGACCTGTGGTACAGTACGAGTCGAATAACAGCTCCCCAGCTGTGGAATATATGCCCTTGTTATGTGAAGATGGCAGACCTCAGGGGTGAAGTTCATGTCATATTTGTCCCATCATGTAGCGCCAGACCTGTTTGATAAGCTCACAGCAGTCAAAATCCCAAGCGGTAGGACAGACGCCCAGCAATGTTTTTAATCTGTTATGATTTACTGCTTATTTTGTAAGGGCTTTAAAAAAAAATATCCAGTGAGGGGCAGAAAACGGAGTTTGGCACCGAATGTGTGATACTCTAAGACATCTAAGCTTCCCAAGATGTATTGTCTTAGAGGTTCACCCCTTGCACTGCCAACCTATTTGGGGATAGATGCACCCTCCCTCCCCCCAAAAAGGCAGAGGAAATATCCCCAGTTAATTCCTGCTTATTATGGGTGTCATTCACCCTAACTCAGGAGGTCTGCTCCAGACCCTAAGCACCTCTCAATACTTCCATAAGGACTCAAAAAAAGCACAGAGCCTTAGGATGAGTTCTGTTCGGTGGTGAATTTCTCCCTACATGACTGATGGGGTTTACGCAACCCTCACAAAGGTTAAAGGAGTGGTGGAGTGTTATTGGGCCAAGAAGCCCCCGATCCCTCAACAGCTGCCAGGTATGCTCCCTGTGGAGGACTGGTTTAATGGGGAGCTCAGGCAGTCAGGTGAGGGAAGAAGAGACTGGCTGCAAGAAGGCAGACAGTGTTAGTTGCTGAGGCAGAGAAGGGGCAGGACAGGGACTGGGAGTAAGACTCAAACAGGAGCCTGACCCCATCCCTGTTCTCCCCTTTTCCTTGATTCGGGGGGGGAAACTGGACACTAAAGGTATGTCTACACTGTAGTTAAATGATTGTGGCTGGCGTGTACTAGCTGACTCAGGCTCACGGGGCTTGGGCTGTGCCAGGAGCTGTAAAATTGCAATGGTCATGTTTGGGGTTGGGCTGGAGCCTGAGATCTGGGATCCTCCCTGCCCTGCCTGAGAGATCCTGGGGGAGGGGGGAGGGGGGAGGCAGGTTGTGACTAACCAGGACTAACTGGGCCCCTCAGACTTCCAAGACTCGGAGAGACTGTGTGGCCATGGTCTGACCACTAGGTCTGCTGGCCCCCAAATGGAGCCTGCTACAATGACATAGCCATTCTTGGTAAGCTGCAACTGTGGTAAATCCTGCTGATCTAGAAGAGTGAGTCCAGGGCATGGAAAATCCACTGATCTGTTTTGACAAGAGATCATGTAGTCTAGTGGCTAAAGTGTCAGCCTTATGTATGTGCTCAGAATCCCAACAATGAATACCTCCAGAGATAGGGAGGAAGATGGGTAGTTCTCCATTGGCAGAGGGAAGGGTAAGATGGCCTAGTTTCTTTTTTTCCCATCTCTAATAGCTGGGAGGAAATATGTCTACTTTCAGTGAGCATACTGCACCGGGCTGGGGGAGTACAGTGATAAATGGACATATCCAAACCCTGCCCAGACCTCATTCCCATGCTGCCCCTCTTCACCGCTCGGCAATGACACACAGTCCACTCTCGTATTCCTCCTCTATCTTACCCTACTGCTTGCACTCAGTGTGTTTCTATAGATGGACAGACAAGGAAGGCGGTGTGGGGATGACTCAATTGCCAACAAAGCAGTCAATCTGTCTTGTCTTAGGGACATTTTAGGCATGGAATGTGAATTTCCAAAGGTTTCTCTTCTCTTCAGAAATTGCCAAATTCTAGAAGGTCTGCGATTTCCATCACTGATTTCCCCTGTTGCTATGAATAATGCTGACATTTATACGTGCTCCCTTTTCTCCAACACCTTGCTTTGGAGGAGGGTATTTTGAGTGTTTATAATAACAAAGCTTAGCTCTATATCACACTTTTCCACTTCAAAGAGCTGGGCAAACAGTCACAAATTAATCCTCAAAATGCCCCCCTGTGAAGGAGGTAGGTATTTGTACTGCAGCTGTCCAAAAGCCATCTGTTTTGATTTGAAGAAAGGTGGCACACATCCTTGCGAAGCAGCCCTTCCAGCGGTTCAAAGTAGCTCTGATTCCAGCTTATCTGGCTGGTGAAGGATCCCCCATAATGTTCAAGGAAATATGCAGCTGGAGTAGAGGCTCCTCCTACACAAGCCCTCCTCCCAGCTTCTGGTAAAGGGGGAATATCCAGCAGAAAAAGGGAGCTTGGCTGGGATATCTTCGTTCTAGCAAAACCTGTTGGTCAGAATGGCCTCTTTGGACCATAGGCACCTTGTCATCAATTAGAGAGGCCCTAAAGCTGCTGACATTTATCAGGGGGACCAGACTGAACCCTGAGCAATCCAGAACTGGGGGTAAAAACAGATTATGGGTGGCTGCTAGAGTGTGCTGTTCTCCTGGAGCCTCTGGGATATATGAGAGAGAGAGAGAGACAAGAACCCGATCTCTTATGCTCATTAAATATCCCGTGGTATTTTCCCTGAGGGTTATGGGTATTAGCTCTGTTGTCCAGGCAAGTATCTAGTCTGAGAAAATACATCATGCTTTTACAAATTGGCCATATATAATTCATCTTTGCTTCCTGGCCTGAACAATTTTATGCTGCTGTGACACTTAAACTCCAGTTATGTTCTACCCCAGAGGTAGATGCATTTCAGTGGTTAATGGAGTGAGTTCAGTGCATGTGTGAAGTGGCTTTCTCTTCTACTACTCTAGAATTTGGTCCATATTTGGGATTCTTTAGAGTGAAAAGTGCCACCTATTTTAAGTTATTACTGTTGTCACATCAGTGAGTGCTAAAATAGGGAGCCTCATGGCCAAGATATTGATATTTATTAAAAAGAGTCCTGTAGCACCTTATAGACTAACAGACGTATTGGAGCATAAGCTTTCATGGGTGAATACCCACTTCATCAGTCTATAAGGTGCCACCGGACTCTTTGTAGTTTTTTACAGATCCAGACTAACACTGCTACCCCTCTGATACTTGATATTTATTAGTTTCTCTGTTTGTTTCACTTTCCCTCCCCATGCCAGTGTCTGTCATTCAGAGGCTAGTTATCACAGGTTTGAATGGGCTATTTCACCGCAAAGCTGTTCCATAAGGGATCATTGCCCAATAACTTGGTGGTGTGCCAGGAACAGTCACTCCTGATATCTCCTGTGAGCTCTCTAGAGGCCACCCACTCCAAAGACTGTATGCCCTTTCAAAAGGTAGTCCTGTGAAGAGATGATCATTGACCCCATAGTGCAACCTGATTTTTGGTGCTAACCAGATATATTCCAAGCAGTAGTTTATCAGGAATAGCAAGAGATACAGTAAAGCAAGAGAACATTTTTTGACTTTATTTATATATATATGTATATATGTGTGTATATAGTCATACTCCACTGATTTTGGTTTTGCTGTTATAAAACTTGTAGTATAAATAAGCCAGGTCTGTTTCAGTTAAAAAAAAACAAAACTAATCTAATTTTGAGAGACTTGGAAGATCATTAAAATTTCATAACAGGAAAAAAAGTTGTCAGCTTACAATGTCTCCAGTGTTTAAAGAGCAGGAGACAAAGCTGCTGATTCGTATATTCCAGTTTATCCTGTGGAATAGGAAGGAATGGCCCCAGATGTAATTATAAGTGAGTGGTGCACAGAAAGAGTGGAAAAGCCTCAGGAAATCTGAATGTCTAAGAACTTTTCGCCAGCAATTAATCAGTTCTCCTGGGTGTACAGTATGTGCTTTTTTGTTTGTTTATTTATTTATTGCAAACTTCCTCAATTGTAACATATTTAGTTTTTCAAATTTGTATGTAAAGTTTTTTCTCTGTCTGCTTCTGAAATTCAGTGCCGTAAAAGCAATGAACATGTATGAAATGTGAAGCTTTTGGGGGGAGTTACTGAACTGAAATCTACAGTATGAAGTTTCATTGCTGGACTGAGGGCTTATTGACTTTTGAGTTTTATCAACCGAGCAAGCACCTTGAGAGTGAGATTAAAGAAAAAATTGAGTATCTGATTTCTGTTATATTTCTTTAACAAGCAAAAGAACACCAGGTCAGCTATTTAAAAAGATGTGTCGGGATAATGGTCAGATATTTTTCGATTGGTAGAATTTTCAAGAAATATGGGCTGTTCCTGGTCTTTAGCTCTACTTTTTTTTAAAACCATTAACATTTAAAAAAGCCAATTTAGATGAAACCTGAAAAATACATCAAATAGCAAAGCCTGCAAAGTCTTCCTTTGAAACACGACTCTAGATTTGAAGAATAAACAATGATACCATAGTACATCTTAAATTTAATAACTGGTATGTTACTGCAATACAAGTATAATTTATATTGTATTATAGCCTGGTTTATAAATACACCTGATCCCTCTTAAAGTCATTGTATAATGATTTAAAAAGATCATTATTATTAAATCGCTTGCTATATTTTATACCATATTTATTAATGATCACAAACCCTTATTATATTATATTTTGTAATGAACCTATATTTATATCTTTAACTGTTATTTGTACCATTTTACAGCAATAAACATATAGGTTAAAATATTTCAACTTTATTTTGTATTTCCCATTTTCCCCATTATTTAGCTGTTCTATTTTTTACAAGAGATACTGAAAAAAAAATTCTTACTTACCATTTCCTATTTTAAAAGTAATTTCTAGAACACTTAAAACTAAATATCAAATGCAAGAAGAATGCATTTAGTGAGAATTTTACATTGATAAATTATTGATTTTTGTTTAAAAAGAGAATTATAATTAAAATCCTATTTTATATCTATACAAAATTGGATAATTATGGGTGGAATTTTCAAAAGTGTCTAATTTGTGAGAACAAGTCCTATTGACTTTCAATAGGATTTGTGTTCCTAAATCACTCGAGTACATATGAAAATCCCACCTGATTATTCTAAAACCTAAACCTATCCCCTATTTGTCTCTTAGAAATGTCCATCCCAGGAGGGGGGATTGTTTGTTTTTTATTATGTCCTGATTCTCGTCCCATTCTTTCCATTTTGTTTACTGTCAGTAAGTGAGACCCTGTGTTTTTTCAATCCTTATTTACAGGGTTATAAAAACGAAACATAAGCAGTTATTCCGTAAAGAATTTCAAGGGAGGTATATTGATTTATGATTCTACATTTGCAAAGAGGTGTATTAATTTGATAGGTTTAACTGAAGTAAAGTAGATAAACATGAAATAACAGCTTTGAGTGCATTATTGCTCTGATCATGTGTATGTAGCGATCCCATTGATTTTAATGGGACTTTTCCAGATAGGTACTGATCCAACTTGCATTGAGGTCTATGACTATATGGGATCAGACCAGTGGAGTGCTTACAGGACTGGATTCTATATTTTCATAAGGATCTGCATCTTATTAATTTATAAGATAGAAAAATTATAGCCATTCAGTTGTTTAGACTATAGATGCAGGATTTGTTTTTATGCTGTAATGTTATCTTTTTCTGTATGATTTAATATTTATCAGTGGTTTTGTGTATGATACAAGTTTTTAACTCTTAAACAAATTAACCCCTATGGATTGATGAGAGGATGTAAAAAAAAAAATGAACTTTTTCACCTAGAATCTGACTTGACTATTTTAAAAGTTAATTTAGGGCTCGGTACTGAACAAACTCCTGTGGTGAGCAGAGTCACCTCAAATCCCACTCAATTCGCTGGGAGTCGAGGAAGCCCAGAGCTGTATAGGAATACTCAATGAACTGAAGGGTCAAGACCCAATATTATACTTTTTGAGCCTATTTCTCCTTTTCATTGATTTGGCGTTACCGGTTATTTTTCTTCTTGTGATTGTTTTTCAAACTGAACAACATGGGAAAACTCTAATCTATTTACTCTTTTCTTGAAGGCGTTTGTTTTTTTATATGCTTAGATTGAAAGCAGTTTGGGAAAGGAAATGTGTTTTCACAGTATCTTGCACAGTGGGATCCAAATCCTGACTGAGGGGCTCCTGTCATTCAAGCAATAATTTTCCTTTTGAGACAACCTCATTCTTGAGAGTGTTAATCGCCCTCAAACAAGCAGAAGGAGGGAAGAATATAGTGAGTGCTTCTTCTGGTTTGAGAGATATCAGTGCTGTTAGCATTCTACATCTTATTATAGGGTTTGGATTCTCAACTTTGATGTTGTGATCACCCTCCCCACATGGTTAAATGTGAAGGACCCCTGCCGAGATCCTGGTTAGATGGGAAAGGTGTCCTGGTATGGAGAAATTAATGGGAGAAGGGAATCCATTATGGAAAAGGCTGAGAACCACTGGTATAAGGCGCATTTCTCAGATCAGCAGAATCTTTCAAAATGGAAGAAACTTTTTAAGGGTGGCTAGAGTATACGTTGCTTAGGGCAACAGCTTAATGCACTTACAAAGAATTTTTAGGAGCACTTATTGGCAGATACCATAAATATTGTCAGTACAGTTGGGCTTCTGAACTCTGCAAACCAGGGTAATTGTGGGTGCAGAGAGGTTCTTGTTCGTGCAATCATCCAGTTTGCATCTGCAAATGCTAGCATTCATTGTAGCGCACAAATAAGAGATTTTGCTCCCACAAATAGGTGCACCCACAACTAGAAGTCATTTGGAAGTGTAGCCAGTAGGGCCAAATTCATTAGGGATGACATAACTAAGAATCAGTGACCTGTTGCGTTAGATTTAGTCCCGGGTTGTTGAGGTTTAGGCGGGCCTAGCCCAGGTGCTCCTAGTGGTAAAAAGTTCAAATATGGGAGGAGCTACCTAGAGGAGAAGTGAAACATGAGTATCCCCATCATGGTGCTGTGATCATTGACTGTCCATGTGTAGTGGTTAATCCTCTCTTTGAATCCCACCAGTGCCTGCCCCCTCTTCTCTATCACATCAAACATAAGCTGCTTGTCTTAACTTTCAAGGCCCTTCATGGGTTGCCCTACCTATCATCTCTCATTCATGTCAAAAGGTCGATTCCTGCCTTCGGTCAGTCCGTGATACCAGCCTCCATCACGTATATTTTACATTTTCAAATAAGCTTTCTCCCATGCTGCCTCTCTTGAGGGGCCCACCGGCACCCGAATCATGGCCCTGCTCCCCTGCGTCACCCCCTATTCTCCCGAGACCCTGCCCCTGAGCTGCCCCTTCCCCAAACCCCTGCCCTTGCACCTTCCCTTCCCCCAATGCCCTGCTCCAGCATTGCCTCTCCCACTCCAAGACTCACCTCCCTCACGCTCCTCTTTGCCCCTCCCCACCCCCATCGCTCGTCCTTACGGCCGGAAAAAAGTGGGAGGGGTCATAGCCTCCTGGCCCCCCTGGAGGAGTTCCTTATAAACCTCAGCAAAACTACCTCCTCCCCTCCTCCAAACCCTTACTTTAAATTCTCCTTTGCCATGATGCCTATAAATAAAGACGATCTCTGGGGTGCTGCTGTGCAGACAGCACTGCCTATCATTCTGACCAAGGTTGTCTCATTGTTTCCCTGTACGCCCCTGTCTGTCAGGCTGTATCCATCTGTTGTTTCTTGTCAGGGGTGAAAGTAAGGTGGTACGGGCTGGTACGGCGTACCAGTAAAAAGTAGCTGCCAGTACTGGCCTGGACTGCTGACTTTAAAGTGCTGTTGGGTCTGTGTATCGGTCCAGCCAAAGCAACAAGCTGTAAAACCCCGCTGACGATTGGAGCTGGCTTAGGGTGACCAGATGTCCCGATTTTATAGGGACAGTCCCGATATTTGAGACTTTTTTTTTTTATATCGAAGTCTATTTCCCTCGACCCCTGTCCCAATTTTTCACACTTGCTGTCTGGTCACCCTAAGCTGGCTCCACCAAATGTCAGCAGCTCTGGGTCCTGGTTCGGTGGGAAGATCACTCTGCCACTCCTCAGACTCTGTCTCTCTGCAGTGCCCCTTCCCTTGCAAGTACTCTCCCAAACCAGAGTGGGGGTTACTCACAGTCCTTCACTGCAGGCCCACCGCAGTCAGCTCTAGGCACAGCAACAGTCTCTGCCCTGGCTCCAATCAGGGCCAGCTCCAGGCACCAGCGTAGCAAGCAGGTGCTTGGGGCGGCCAATTCAAAGGGGCGGCACTCTGTCTGGTATTGGGGCAGCACGTCCGGGAATTCAGCGGTGGGTCACTCATTCCCTCCCGCTCGTCTTCTTTTTTTTTTTTTTTTGCTGCTTGGGGCGGCAGAAAAGCTGGAGCCAACCCTGGCTCCAATGAAGCCAGCAACAACCTCTGAGGCTCCCTGCTCGATCAAAGTCCCAGCAGGCTCCCAGCAGTAGCTTCTGGCTTCCTAGGAGCAGCTCCTGGTATGGACTGAGCTCCACACCAGCAGTCTCACTCCTTTTCCCACAATGGAGTCCACCGCCTGATCTCCCTGCACCAGGAAGTTTCTCCCTCTTTCCCCAAGGCATCGTGGGAGGAGTTGTCTCTAAGGCTAGATTGCAGCACACAGGCTTTTCCCCTGGAACACTCCCAATAAAGTTCAAAGGCCCCTCTAGTAAAGGGTGCCTACATTGTTAAAGCCGAAGCATTTTGGGGGCAAGGACTGTCTTTTTGTTCTGTTTGTACAGTGCCTAGTCCTGGTCTATTATTGGGGTTCCTAGGTGCTACCTAGGTGCTGGGATTCCGAGGTAAATGATAAAAAGGGTGAAATCCGCAACCTCCCGTTCCAGCACCAGTAAATAAATCCCATTTTATTTTAGTTTTTATTCAGTAGAAAAGCATCATTCTTCAGCAACTGCGCTGCAGCCATACAAACTCAAGTTTTCAGCAGGGCACTAAACTGCCCACACACACATACAACCAGAGTCACTCGTGACTCTCTTCCCTTTAATCCTTACAACCAACTCGTTCTTCTGGAAAGGTCAGTTTGGCTTTGTTTAATATATTGTCCCTGCACCTGGCTGTGGTAACTGTAAGAGTAAAATAGCTGACCCGATTTGTGGATGAGCAAAACATCCAAATGGTCTGATAAGCCCTCCTTTTCATTGCAATACCTGTTCAAATCTCGAATTTGCAGACACTTTCTTCTTTATTAATAATATTACAAAAGCATCTCTGGATTCATGTTTACAGTCCCTAGCAACCTGGGGTCCTGATCCTCGACAGAACAAAGAAGACAGAGAAGTCACAATCTACACAACAGACAGGATGTAATAGGGGGATGAAATAGACCAATAAGACAGTAGTAGGTTTGGAGGATAATGTAAAATTAAAATGAACAGAGTTAGCAGAGACACAGAAATCACAGCTTGCCACTTCATATTCAGTGTATTTCTTTTCCTTTCATTTGCTGAAAGAATCTCATCTCCACTGAGGCTAGGTCTACACTACCCGCCTGAATCGGCGGGTAGAAATCGATCTCTCGGGGATCGAATTATCGCGTCTCGTCGGGACGTGACAATCGATCCCCGAATCGATGCTCTTACTCCACCAGCGGAGGTGGGAGTAAGCGCCGTCAACGGGGAGCCGCGGAGGTCGATTTTGCCGCTGTCCTCACAGCGGGGTAAGTCGGCTCCGATAGGTCGAATTCAGCTACGCTATTTGCGTAGCTGAATTTGCGTATATTAAATCGACCCCCCCCCCCGTAGTGAAGACCTGCCCTAACTTCAGGATACTATCTNCCCCGTAGTGAAGACCTGCCCTGAGATTACTTACTTAACAATGTGTGTGAATTTTATTGCTCTTTGCTTTGCTTTTCTGTAGCACCAGGTGGGGAATTTAGAAGGACAACTAGCCATGGATGCCTGACTCCACAATGCATCCAAATGCAGAAAGATCCTGAAACCTGCAAGTCCCAAGTCATTAAGGGCCTGATCCTGAGATGTACTGAGATCCTACTGACTTCAACCACTAAGAAATGAACAAGGAGGGGAGAAAGCATTTGAATTAACTGCATGCAAATGTAAGCGGGGAATATGGTCCCGCTATTGTGGGGAACTTTCCTGGCTTCTGCACTACCCCGGTGAAGAGGGCTAGCGAAAGGATCCGAGTCCTCGCTCCCACTTCCTTTACCCAAAGGCCTCCCTGCCCTTGAGGACTCCCCTTCCACTCTCCTGTCTGGCAGAGTCCTCATAAACCCCGACAAGGCTGGGCCCAGGATTCCTGGGGGGCTCGACCCCCAACCCTGCGGTGGTCACCCAGGACAGGGGTTAGGGTGTCCCCACTCCGGGGTACTCTCTCTGCACTGGGCACCTCCCTGACCCACTGATCATTTCATACAATTTAAAGCAAATACAAGTTGTTTAATTAACAATTAATTTTAAAAAAGAATAAGGAAAAATGGGAAAGGTTAGAGGAAAACACATCACCCTGCTCTGTGGCAGGGAACATTACAACCAGTGTCTCTGGAACGTCAGGGCAGTTCAGTCTGTTCCTTGTAGGTCCCAGGCCTGCTTCTCAGGCCCTGGCCGTGCTGCAGAGACGCTGTGGATTGGACACTTGCTCTGGCGGTGGCCACTCGCTCTCAGGCTCTAGGTGGCAGGATCCTTTTTCCCAGCGTCGCCCCTGCCCAGTCGGGGTTATGATCCCCCTGCAAGTCTGGCCTGCAAGGCCTCTTGGCTGAGGCGTCTCCCTGTGCTGGGCCCACTGCCCAGGGTCCCCCTCACTCTCCCCAGCTGCTCACCGCACTCTCACTGCACACGGCTCCGGACTGCCCCAGCCCCAGCTCTGGACTGCTCCAGCCTCAGCTCCAGCTCCGGACTGCTCCAGCCCCAGCTCCAGCTCCGCTCTGCCTTCAGCTCCCTGGGCTGCTTCTCTGGCCTCTCTGGCTCTGGTTGCTGCAGCTCTGCCCCCAGGACAGCTCTGCTCTGCAGGCGGCTTCTGTGACTCTGCTCCCAGCTCTGACCTGCTCCCTGGCTGCTTGTCTGGCCCCTCTGCCTCTGGTTGCTACAGCTCTGTTCCCAGGGCAGCGCTGCTCTCTCTGGGCCGTGCTCTGGCTTTGGGGGCTGCAGCTCTGCTTCCAGCAGCTTAGCTCGGGCCCCTGCTCTCTCCTTAGCTCGGCCCCCCACTCTGTCTGACTCAGGCCATTCCAGTTCACACGGAGGACGGGACCCACCCTGGCCTCCTGACTCTCTGATTAGCCTGCCCACCCTGTCAATCAGGCTGATCTGGAGCATTGGCCTCTCCCCATTGCCCCTGGGGACTGTCAGTCTCAGGGTATGTCTACACTACGGGATTAATCCGAATTTAGATAATTCGGATTTGAGATACAGGTTGTATAAAGTCGAAATGAGTGCGGCCACACTAGCACAGTAATTCGGTGGTGTGCGTCCAAGTACCGGGGCTAGCGTCGATTTCTGCACCGTTGCACTGTGGGTAGCAAATCCATAGCTATCCCATAGTTCCCGCAGTCTCCCGCGCCCATTGGGATTGTGGGTTAAGATCCCAGTGCCTGATGGGACAAAAAACATCGTCGCAGGTGGTTCTGGGTACAGTCTCACTTCCTCCCTCCCTCCCTCCCTCCCTGCATGAAAGCAGCGGACGGCAGACAACCATTTTCGCGCCTTTTTTCTTGGGTGGGTGAACACTGCAGACTCCATACCACGGCAAGCATGGAGCCCGCTGAGGTCAAGACAGCAGTCATGAATATTGTAAACACCTCGCGCGTTCTCGTGGAGTTTATGCTCAGCCAGGACCAGAAAAACGAGGAGAGGAGGCAGCGGCGGCGGCAGCATGATGAGGACATGGACACAGACACGGATACAGAATTCAGTGAAACCACAGGCCCCGGTGCTTTGGAGATCATGTTGTTAATGGGGCAGATTCTATCCATGGAACGCCGATTCTGGGCCCGGGAAACAAGCACAGACTGGTGGGACCGCATAGTGTTGCAGGTCTGGGACGATTCCCAGTGGCTGCGGAACTTTCGCATGCGTAAGGGCACTTTCATGGAACTTTGTGACTTGCTGTCCCCTGCCCTGAAACGCCAGAATACCAAGATGAGAGCAGCCCTCACAGTTGAGAAGCGCGTGGCGATAGCCCTGTGGAAGCTTGCAACGCCAGACAGCTACCGGTCAGTCGGGAATCAATTTGGAGTGGGCAAATCTACTGTGGGGGCTGCTGTGATGCAAGTAGCCAAAGCAATCACTCAGGTGCTGCTACGAAAGTTAGTGACTCTGGGAAATGTGCAGGCTATAGTGGATGGTTTTGCTGCAATGGGATTCCCTAACTGTGGTGGGGCAATAGACGGAACCCATATCCCTATCTTGGCACCGGAGCACCAAGCCACCGAGTACATAAACCGCAAGGGGTACTTTTCAATGGTGCTGCAAGCACTTGTGGATCACAAGGGACGTTTCACCAACATCAACGCGGGCTGGGCGGGAAGGGTTCATGACGCTCGCGTCTTCAGGAACACTACTCTGTTTAAAGGGCTGCAGCAAGGGACTTACTTTCCGGACCAGAAAATAACCGTTGGGGATGTTGAAATGCCCATAGTTATTCTTGGGGACCCAGCCTACCCCTTAATGCCATGGCTTATGAAGCCATACACAGGCAGCCTGGACAGGAGTCAGGAGCTGTTTAACTACAGGCTAAGCAAGTGCAGAATGGTGGTAGAATGTGCATTTGGCCGTTTAAAAGGCCGCTGGCGTTCATTATTGACTCGCTCTGACCTCAGCCAAAGAAATCTCCCCATTGTTATTTCTGCTTGCTGTGTGCTCCACAATCTCTGTGAAAGTAAGGGGGAGACCTTTATGGCGGGGTGGGAGGCTGAGGCAAATCGCCTGGCTGCTGATTACGCGCAGCCAGACACCAGGGCGATTAGAAGATCACACCATGAAGCGCTGTGCATCAGAGAAGCTTTGAAAACCAGTTTCATGGCTGGCCAGGCTACCGTGTGAAATATCTGTTTGTTTCTCCTTCATGAATACCCTCCCCCTTTACTGACTGATTTTCTGTAAGGAACCCACCCTGCCCCTTCCCCCAGCTTTCTTTCAAACCAAATAAAGTCACTATCATTTAAAAATCATTTATTCTTTATTAATAGATTAGAAAAAGAGGGAGGGAACCCGGGTGGTATTTGGGAGGAGGATTGCTGGGAAGGAAAAAGCCACAAAGAAAAGGTTAAAAAAATGACAGCCTTTTGCTTGGGCTGTCTACTGGGGTGGAATGGGAAGGTGTACGGAGCCTCCCCCCCCCGCGTTCTTACACGTCTGGGTGAGGAGGATACGGAACATGGGGAGGGGGGAGGGTGGAACAGGGGCTGAAGCGGCAGTCTGTTTTCCAGCAGCCGTTCCTGAACCTCCACCAGACGCCGGAGCAGCCCCAGCGTTGCATCCTTCATCCTCTGGTCTTCCTGCCGCCATCTCTCATCTCAATCGTCTCTCCTCTCCTCACGTTGGTCCCTCCTCTCCTCACGTTGGTCCCTCCTGTCCTCACGTTCACTGACTTCTTTCCTATACTTTGAAACTGTTTCCTTCCACTCATTCAGATGAGCTCTGTCACTCCTGCTGGATTGCATAATTTCAGAAAACATGTCCTCCCGCGTCTTCTTCTTACGACGCCTTATCTGTGATAACCTTCGGGATGGAGGAGGGAGGCTTGAGGAATTTGCAGCTGCTGTAGGGAGGGGAAAAAAGAGAGAATTGTTTTAAAAGCTACATTTTGCAGAACAATGCTTATACTCTTTCACGGTGACCAACACTGTTCACATTACATAGCACATGTGATTTCTGTGCAAGGTCGCATTTTGCCTCTTAATGCTGAGTGCCTGTGGCTTTGCTGCTAGAGATCAATCACAGGTCTGGGCAACAGAATTCGGCTTGCATGCGGCCATGGTAAGCTTCAGCGCCGTCCGTGCTTTCCAACATACCAAGCATAG